>NC_059437.1:10062381-10239881 GCF_021028975.2 Sphaerodactylus townsendi
TAGGGAGGACAGGTACCTCAATGGGGTACAATGCCACAGAGTCCACCCCGCCCCCCCAAGCATCCATTCCCTTCAGGGAAACTGATCTCTGTAGTCTGGTTGGAGCTGTAATTCCAAGGGATCCCCAGGTCCAATTTAGAGGCAGGTAGGTTTCCATAGCATGTGAGGAATCAGCCAGACACCCTTTCGTCGTGTCTAAATCCAGCTGAGTCCTTGACTCCCTCCGACTCCCGACTGGAAGGCCCCTTCCGCACATGCAGAATAATCTATCTATCTATCTATCTATCTATCTATCTATCTATCTATCTATCTATCTATCTATCTATCTATCTATCTATCTATCTATCTATCTATCTATCTATCTATCTATCTATCTATCTATCTATCTATCTATCTATCTATCTATCTATCTATCTATCTATCTATCTATCTATCTATCTATCTATCTATCTATCTATCTATCTATCTATCTATCTATCTATCTATCTATCTATCTATCTATCTATCTATCTATCTATCTATCTCTTTTTGAAGGGGCCAACCAGTCTATCAACAATTCAGGGTTTGGGAGTAAAAAATCAAGCTGGTCAGATGGACAGAGAGAGGTACTGATAGTGAGGTCTCAGAAGCTGCTGCTCAGGGTACAGGTGTTGGTGTGTGTGGGATGGCTGGCGGCGGCAGCTGCATGATAGCAGCCCGATTCCACGTTTAATGCTCCCCAAGCCTGGTCAATTTCACATGGTTCCCAACACCATTGATGGATGGCACCAAAATGTAAAAAAAAAAAAGAGAGACAAGAGGAATCCACTGGGAGGAGCCTCCGAAAACTTCTGATCAACCAAAATGTGAGGAGGTGGGTGGGAGGAACTGCTGTGGTGTGGGTGTGGGAAGCCCGGAGGGTCGGTGGTGGTGGAACGAGAACCCCAAGGGAATGTTTGTGCACCGCTATCTCCTTCACTTTCCCTGCGAAGGGGACTGTTGCATTTATGGAGCGTTTAGAAAACACAGGGATTGTCAGGTCTAAAAGCAAGGTCAGTGCCAAAGAGGGGAAAACATGTGCATGAATGAAAATCAAATATACGCTGAAAGCTAAAAAGACCACACCTTTTTAATGGCTACTTTGGTGCAGTGCAGGATAAAAATATTGCTAACGTTCATCTACGGATGCCAGCCTCTAGGTACGACCTGGGGATCCCCGGAATTGCAGCTCATCCCTAGACTATAGAGATCAGTTTTCCTGGAAAAAATGGATAATTTGGAGGGTGCACTCTATGGCACTGAACTTTGCTGAAGTCCCACCTCTTCCCAGACTCCATCCCCAAATTTCCAGGAGTTTCCTAACCTGGAGCTGGCAACCCTACCCTCCATCCCCTGCTGCTGGCCAGGGGATCTGGCAACCCAACCCTAATGCGTGGCCTAATGCAGGTTTGGGGGCATGGCCACACCCCCATAGCTCCTCCCCTAGGCCTCAGTGCTTATAAAAGCACGTCTCCAAGGCCGGGGACTGCAGCCTGTTCTGGCCTTCCCGGAGGGTAGAGCAGAAGGACTGCCGGCTGCCGGCTGGGAGCCCAGCTGGGAGGGGGTGGTGGAGAGGGGGACAGAGCCGGGCCCCCTTGATCCTGCCCATGTTGATGATGACATGGGCGGGGTTGAGGGCTCTCAGAAGAAGTCCTGCTGCCTCACAGCTTGAGCGCTCTTTGACCTCAGCCTATGTCATCACTGACTGGCAGGGCTGGCATGCCTGGCTCTGCCCTCAGTACATCTCCTGGTCACTGCAGGGGTCTCACTTTGTGCTTCCACATGACCAGAAGAACGGCGCCCGGGGGCAAGGGCTACCCGTCCCTAGGCAAATACGCCACTGTTGTCCCTAGGCATATACACCACGTTGTCCCTGGGCAAATACGCCAGCGTACATGCCCTACTCGTGTTGTTTTGAACAACTCTGATACTCTTTTTTAAGGAACTGCTGAAGAAGGATTAATGGTTCTCAAAGACAACCTCACAGTCACTGAGCTTAGACTTCCAGATTTAATTATTTAGTTGTTTATTAAAATATTTATAGCCCCCTTTCCTCTTGGCTCAGGGCTGCTCCAGACTGTTTGTTTGTTTTTACGTATTGAATTGACATCTACCCTTTCTCCCAGGAGCTCAGACAGGGTAGACTGGGTAGGCATGAAGCAAGCTGAATGGCTCGAGCACAAGGTGAGCCACCACAGGGGCTGCTCAACTAGATTAGGTCTTCAACCATGGAGCCTTCAGATGCTCAGGGTCCAATTCCTATCAGCCCTACTTTGGGCCAAGGCTATGTAGGCTGATGGGAATTGTAGTTCCTGAACATCTGGAGGGCCATAGTTTGAAGACCTCTGATCCAGACCCTTCAGGGCAACACTGATTAGTCTAGTGTATTCAGATAGCCTGGATTACACCCTAGCTTGTCAGCATGGCCACTGGCCATGCTGTAAATACGGGGAATTGTAGTTCCTGAACATCTGGAGAGCCGCAGGTTCCCTACCCCTGGTCTAGTGGGACCTGGAGCTTTTCTAGCCTTATGAGTGATCCCCAGACTACAGAGATGAATCCCTGGAGGAAGTAGTTGCTATAGAGCAGTGGTGGCGAACCTTTGGCACTCCAGATGTTATGGACTACAATTCCCATGAGCCCCTGCCAGCATGACCAATTGGACATGCTGGCAGGGGCTGATGGGAATTGTAGTCTATAACATCTGGAGTGCCAAAAGTTTGCCACCACGGCTATAGAGGGTTTACTCTATAGCATTCAACCCTGCTGAGGTCTCTCCCCAAACTCAAGGCTTTCTAGTCTCCACACCCAAATCTCCAGGTATTTCTCAGCCCAAAACTGACAACCTTAAGAAGAAGAAGAGAAGTAGAGTTTGGATTTATACCCCCCCTTTCTCTCCTGCAGGAGACTCAAAGGGGCTGACAATCTCCTTGCCCTTCCCCCCTCACAACAAACACCCTGTGAGGCAGGTGGGGTTGAGAGAGCTCAGAAGAGCTGTGACTAGCCCAAGGTCACCCAGCTGGCGTGTGTGGGAGTGCACAGGCTAATGTGAATTCCCCAGATAAGCCTCCACAGCTCAGGCGGCAGAGCGGGGAATCAAACCCGGTTCCTTTAGATTAGATACACGAGCTCTTAACCTCCTACGCCACTGCTGCTCCTTAGAGACAGATCATTCATAGCCTCTGCTTCAGCACAATCATTTGCAACTGAAGGGCTTGAGCTAAGAGACTCCTGCAGCCCTGATGGGGCTTGACTCTGCTTATTCCAGCCTGCAAGCAGCTCTCCAGGGAAGAGGCCCTCCACAAACTTTTCTGATAAATCCAGTGGCGTAGCACCAAAGGGGTGGGGGTGGGGGGTCTGACACACCAGGCGCGTGCTGGTATGGGGGCATTCCAGGGCATGGCGGGGGAGTTTTGGGGTGTGACGGGTTGGGGGTGGGCATGCCCCGAGCACAGTTCCCCCTCGCTCTGGCTCTGGATAAAACAAATAGCTGGTCTGCTCAAAAGTTCAGTGTGCCGAACATAGTTCTTTCTCCCTCCCTTCCTCTGGAACAAGCCTGTGAGGTAGGTAAGGCTGAGAGAGAGACAGACAGGCAGGCAGGCAGCCAGACAGACAGAGAAAGAGAGAGAGGCCCCTTCCGCACATGCAAAATAATGTGTTTTCAAACCACTTTCACAACTGTTTGCAAGTGGATTTTGCTATTTCGCACAGCTTCAAAGAGTACTGAAAGCAGTTTGAAAGTGCATTATTTTGCATGTGCGGAATGAGCCAGAGAGAGAGAGAGAGAGAGAGAGAGAGCAGTTAGTCCAAGGGTACCCAGAGAAATGTCATGGCTATGTGACTATTTTTATATGGGTTTTCCTAGGCCTAATCTAACAGTCCAAATATCATAACATACTAGCTCTCGATATTGGATTTTTCAGCCTGAGGAAATACGCATGCAGTGCCCACTTGGGCATATGTTTCCTCCTGTAGGCTGTTGTCTCGTCTAACAATGCAACCGATGCATTTTACTACTGTGGAGGAGGGGACCTGGTTTGAGGAGTAGGGCTGCCGGGAATACCTGCAGGTGAAGACGGTGCAACGCTTTGGACATTGGCTGGTCCACACAGAACCTGATGAGAGGCAGTGGGGCACAGAGGAATTTAGCCACCAGATGCACAAATTAGTAAGCCTGAATATGAATGCATATTTGCCTGCAGCCTGGTCTGATCCCTGCATCATCGTGCAGCAGTAGTGTAGGAGGTTAAGAGCTCATGTATCTAATCTGGAGGAACCGGGTTTGATTCCCAGCTCTGCCGCCTGAGCTGTGGAGGCTTATCTGGGGAATTCAGATTAGCCTGTACACTCCCACACACGCCAGCTGGGTGACCTTGGGCTAGTCACAGCTTCTCAGAGCTCTCTCTCAGCCCCACCTACCTCACAGGGTGTTTGTTGTGAGGGGGGAAGGGCAAGGAGATTGTAAGCCCCTTTGAGTCTCCTGCAGAAGAGAAAGGGGGATATAAATACAACCCTCTCCTCCTCCTCCTCCTCCTCCTCCTCCCTCCTCCTCCTCCTCCTTCTTGAATTTGCAGCCCTCTTGCCTTCCATTGGATGCATAAATAAAGCTCCATACGTACGAATGCTGACTCATGCCTTCTTCCCTTTTTCATGCCGAACCATCCTAAGCAAAACATGCCAGTAACTGTCGAAGGATGGTGTAATTCCTAATTACGGATAATACAGCTAATCAGGACCAATCAACACTTTATGATCTTGACTTAATATTTTATCATAATGTTAATTATAATTGCATTCGCCACAAATCGTGCAAAATGCTGGGTAGCACTTACGCTCTCATTTAAATTAGGCTTTAAAAAAAACGTATCCTACATTCCTCATTGGGTCTAAATACTAGGTGTGGCAAAGACTCGTTTGGAAGCTTTGCAGAGTGACGGCATACTTGCTTCTGCCACTAGGGGTCGCTTGCATGCCTACATTTCTTATCAGAGCAAACCTATCGAGTCACACACACTGCAGTCTAGATTTTCTTTGCTTTAGCCCATAACTAAGCGGGGTACAATAGGGGTGTTGCCAAGAGTCTGAAGACATACAGTGGAATATAAATGTTTTAAATAGATAAATGAAATGACCACAACTAGCCCTATTGTGACATTCTGTTAAATATTCCTAAGATGGTTTTTAAATATATATCCTTAGGATCAAAACAGAAAGAAAGAAAAAAGAGAAAAGAAATATAAATGAAATCGGTTCTGGTCATTTTGCTAGGACATCCATTTCAGGCAGGAAAAACAATTAGCCTTCAGAATAGGGAATGTCTTAGTGAGTGGTACATGAGACAGAGGCACAGAAATATACACCTGTTTTCATCAGTGTAGGTTTTAGATCTCACTGAATTGGTCAATATGATTCTGAGCTGTACTGCTTTTGGCCACAGCACCATTAAGAAGTGGCATACCTAGGTAAACTGGAGCCCTGGGCAAAACCTGAGTTTGATGCCCGCCCCCATGGGCAGCCACCCTCTCCCACCGTGACCAAACAATGATTTTTTTCCCACCAGGTTGTTTCAAAGTCACCATCACATTATAGAACATGCCCCAACTCACAGATCTGAACACAGCAATGGGCCATGCCACACAGCAGAAATATTTTTTTTGAGAAACAATTTCAGTAGAATGCTTTCAAAATGTTTTATTACTGCTATGAAAACATTTTATGGTGTTGTTATCCAGTCCCCACTGAATTGGGTGAAACAGGCATCACTTTCAATGTTATTTAAACTGGGGACCCCAGATTCTCCCTTTAAGGTGGATTTAAAAGGAGAATCTGGGCTCCCTAGTTTAAACAAGTGATGCTGGAATCCACCCCCAAACAGCATCATTTTCAATGGTGTTTAAACTAGGGACCCCAGATTCTCCCTTTAAACCCACCTTAAAGGGAGAATCTGGGGTCCCCAGTTTAAACAGCATTGAAAGTATTCACATTCCATCTCCAGGATACTTGCATGTTAACTGTAGGCAGGTTCTAGAATATGAAGTTACTAGCTAGTTGTTTTTTAAACAAACAAACAAAAAAGAAAAACCACCCCTTGAAGCAAGATTAGGTTAGGTGACCTTTGTTTACAAAACAAAACTATAGTTTTCTGGGGGAGGGGGGGAGGGTTCTTCAAAAGCTTTAAGGAGCTATTAGGTAGCCAGACACTTAACTTTCCTGCATTAGTTCACCAGAGTTTGGCCTGGGTGAATAATGAGTGACAGGAAGGGTACCTGGGGCCCTGGAGGAAAGGCAAAGGAGAAGACTGGAGGGGTGGAGGGGAGAAGGAATGGGAAAGTTGTGGTTTCTTCCCCAACCTGCTGTTGAGCCACCTTCCATCATTCTGACCACTGGCTGGAGTGGTGCATTCAAGAAACCCCAGAAGGCAGTCTTCCTTGAGTCACCTGCTGGAGCAGTTCCAGCTGCACAGGTGAGTGCAGGTGTGGCACTGGGCAGTGGTTTGCTGCTGAGGCTGCCCCTATTCCAGATGTTGTTAAGCCTATCCAGTAGCTGGAGCTGCCTAAACTGTTTTTTGGGTTGAGCTTTGGGGACATGAGTGTTGCAGCTCAGGGGCTCACCCAAGAGACCAAGAGGATGCTGGAAGATCTAGAGAAGGGGCTGTATGAACCATCTCCTTCTTAGAGTCCTCCTGGAATTACAATTGATCTCCAGAGGGTAGGCTGCATGGTGTCACATCCTTACTGAGATACCATCCCTCCCCACCCCAAACTCTGCGCTCTCCAGATACCTTCTCCAAATCTTTAGGAATGTCCCAAGCCAAAGCTGGCAACCCTAACTGTTCCTCAAAGCCCTTGAAGGATTAAAGAACCATTGAACAGCGCTGAACAGAATGGAGGCCACAGGTGAGTTTAGCTTGGTGGCTTCTTAACACTCTCACAAGCATGAATGCATACAAAGTCTCGTCCCTCAGGCTCATTCCGCACATGCAGAATAATGCACTTTCAAACTGCTTTCAGTGCTCTTTGAAGCTGTGCGGAATGGCAAAATCCACTTGCAAACAGTTGTGAAAGTGGTTTGAAAACACATTATTTTGCGTGTGTGGAAGGGGCCTTAGACAATGCTTCCCCACTCATTTCACTTGAGGCGGAAATCCATTTTTCCATGTGCAGAAATCTTAAATAGCCACTTGAAGGAGTAATGCCTAATCATTCAGTCTATATACACTTGATTTTCATTTGATTTGATTATACTCCCTTCCTTTAGCAAACAAATAGAATGTTTGCACAATCATTCCAAACCCAACAGCTTGCAACAAAGCCAGAGGCTGCTTAATTGGTTACAAATGGGCCTGATCCACCCCCAAAACGAGTGCTTTCATCCTCCAAAAAGAGGTTAGTGCATTATACTCAATGGCATTGAAAAGGATCTTGTTTGGTTTAATTGCGCCCATTGTAACGGTCTTGTTTTTATGTTTTTAAGCTTTTGTTGCAACACAGTGCAAGAAAAAGCACGTCCCAAATGTCAGGTTATTCTGTCACGCCTCTCCCCCTTGCCACAAAGCACGCTGGCTGTAAAGGAGCAAAACTGTAAAATTAACATAAGAAAAATCCACAGGCAACGGAGAAGAGGGTGAAGAGGAGGAAGAGCATATGTTTCTCATAGGCTCTGAGATCACTTGAAAAATTCATACCTAAAAGTCTAGTTTGGGTTGACTTCAGTGGTGGGATCCAAAAATTTTAGTAACAGGTTCCCATAGTGGTGGGATTCAAAATGTGGTGTAGTGTCAATGGGGCTGGGCGGGGTGCGATGGGGCATGGCTGGGCATTCCGGGGGCAGGGCATTCCTGGGCGGGGCTGTGGCAAGGACACAGCATGCTGCAGTCCTTGGGGCCGGGGAAAGCAGAATGCACCTGCAGCGCGCCAGGCTGCCACGCATGTCGGTGCACCTCCTGCTAGATTGCTTCAAGTTCTGCGCGCTACTGCTGAGAGGAGGGGCATAACTAAGGCCAAAATCACGTGGCAAAATCACCCATTAGTAACCCCCTCTCGGCACACACAAATAATTAGTAACCTACTCTCGGGTAACCTGTGAGAACCAGTTGGATCCCACCTCTGGTTGACTTTATTTGCTGTACTATGCTAGCCATGCGAATGCTAATTCACAGGATTGAGCTGTGCATTAAATCACAGCTTTGCTTTGTCATACAAGTGCGAGGCCTGACTGCAGGAGGACAGGAAGCCCAGGACCAGAATTTTTAAAAAAATCCCCCACCCCTACCCCACACATGTTTTCGCATAAAAAGTGTTTTCCTAACACGATAATATAAAATCTGAGTGGCGTTACAGAAAATGCCTGTGCATAGCAAAATTCTCAGATGTCGCTTTCCCCAATTTCATATACATCAAAATCACGCCTGCTCCAAGCCTTGCGCAAACATATTTCTCTCTCTCCCTTTCTTCTGTAGGATGCCCAGATGCTGATGGAATCCGAGAGCAGCCAGGTGACACTTGGCCAAGAAGCGTAATGGAATGAGACTTGTTAACACAAGAAGAAGAGGAAGAGTTTAGATTTATACCCCTCTTTCTCTCCTGTAAGGAGATTCAAAGGGGCTTACAAACTCCTTTCCCTTCCCCCCTTCACAACAAACAGGTGGGGCTGAGAAAGCTCAGAAGAACTGTGACTAGCCCAAGGTCACCCAGCTGGCATGTGTTGGAGTGCACAAGCTAATCTGGTTCACCAGATCAGCCTCCACAGCTCAAGTGACAAAGCGACGAGTCACACCTGGTTCTCCAGATTAGAGCGCACCTGCTCTTACCCACTACTAATGCAGGAGGTCCAAATCATCTCGGCAGAGCAGGTCTAACTATATTTATTGCTGATGTACACTTGGGATGTGCATTTGGTAAGGATGAACTGAAAAATAACCCCCCAAATACTCTGACCTACCTCTTTCGATGTTCACCCAGAACTGAATGCTGGGCTTGGCTGAATCAAGCTGAGCGTTTAGCTCTGCCTTGCTGCCTCCAAAGTTCACATGGCCTTTGGAAGAGGCAGCGGCGCAGAGCTGAACACGAGGCCCGGCCAAGCTGAGCCCAGCATTCAGCTCTGCCTTGCTGCCTCCGAAGTTCACTTAGGTCTCCGAGGGGGCAGGTGGAGCTGCAGAGCTTAACAAGCAGACCCCGGCTGCTCAGCCTGGAAAAATCCACGGCAGCCAATTGATTCTGGCCACGGAAGCCTTCAACAGTACAACGGTTTCAGTGTTTGATAATGGTGGCCAGAGTAGTGCTTGCCATATAATGGAAAGAGATTATATGAGATAAGAGATAGAAAAAGTGCAGAGAAGGGCAACGAGGATGATTGAGGGACTGGAGCACCTTCCTTATGAGGAGACGGCTGCAGCATTTGGGACTCTTTAGTTTGGAGAGGAGACGGCTGAGGGGGGATATGATTGAAGTCTATAAAATTATGCTTGGGGTAGAAAATGTTGACAGAGAGAAATTTTTCTCTCTTTCTCACAATACTAGAACCAGGGGGCATCCATTGAAAATGCTGGGGGGAAGAATTAGGACTAATAAAAGGAAACACTTCTTCACGCAACGTGTGATTGGTGTTTGGAATATGCTGCCACAGGAGGTGGTGATGGCCACTAACCTGGATAGCTTTAAAAGGGGCTTGGACAGATTTACGGAGGAGAAGTCGATCTATGGCTACCAATCTTGATCCTCCTTGATCTGAGATTGCAAATGCCTCAGCAGACCAGGTGCTGGGGAGCAACAGCCGCAGAAGGCCATTGCTTTCACATCCTGCATGTGAGCTCCCAATGGCACCTGGTGGGCCACTGCAAGTAGCAGAGAGCTGGACTAGGTAGACTCTGGTCTGATCCAGCTGGCTTGTTCTTATGTTCTTATGTTCTTATGAAAGCAGAAGAATGTCCGAGCGGAGAGAACTTGGCAAACAAACAAATGAAATATACAATAATGGAAAAATTAATGAATCTCATGAATAAGTAACAAATCAGTGAACTCCAAAATAAATGGAAAGCGTATTGCTTATGTTATATTTTTTTTTAAAAAAACCCATAATGGTGAAAGGTGAAGGATATTGTTGAAATCATGTATATAAATTATCATTAATCTCGATGATGTATTATATAAAAGACTGAAAATAGGTCTAAAGGAAACCAGACAAATGATTATTCACTTCATGAAAAACGAGAACAGTATGACAATACAACTTTTATTTTGTGAGAAAAGTTTTGGAAAGTTACAATACAAGGCTTCAGTTTGCCTTGATCTACTTTGGATTATTAGAATTTATATTTTAAAAAAGCCATTATTGGTAAGTTAAAAAACAACAACGATATAATACTATATGTAAAATTCAATGTTGTCTTGTAGGCCGTTCCCGCACAGCGGCAGGAAACTGTTATCCACTGGCATAATTCATGCCGGTGGAGTTTCGGGACCGCTCACACGGTAACGAATCTGCTGAGACTTCCAGAGGCGGCTCTGCATGGAGCCCCCCCCCCACGGTTGTCCCATTTACTTACCTCTAACCCAGGTTCACCCCCAAAGGCCTGCTTTAAGAGCCACTGATGTCCCCAGGTATGTATACAGGCAGTGGTGGAATCCAAAAATTTTAGTAACAGGTTCCCATGGTGGCGGGATTCAAATTATGGCGTAGTGCCAATGGGGCTGGGCGGGGTACGACGGGGGCGTGGCCGGGCATTCCGGGGGCGGGGCATTCCTGGGCGGGGCTGTGGCAAGGACACAGCCGCTGCGCCGGTCCTTGGGTGGGAAACTAATGCACGCAGGTGCAGTCTGCCATGCACGCCGGTGCACCTCCTGCTAGACTGCTTCAAGTTCTGCGCGCTACTGCTGAGAGGAGGGGCGTAACTAAGGCAAAAATCACGTGGCAAAATCACCAACTAGTAACCCCCTCTCGGCACACACAAATAATGAGTAACCTACTCTCGGGAACCTGTGAGAACCTGCTGGATCCCACCTCTGTATACAGGTGTGGTTCTCTGGAGAAAGACCAGCCTGAATCAGTTTAAACCCAACGCCACTGCTTCAACTGACTGGCGACTCACAGCACAAGCAATTTTAATTTCTGAGGCCTGCATTAAGGGAAAGAGTTTCATATTTATCTTCTTAACTAGCTGGTTTCCTGAGTCATTACAGAGCCATTAGCTGCTTTTGCATAGCGCAGAATCCCTATTACTTGATGTGTAACTATGCAGATGGCAGGGATTTTAGAGGCTTGCTACCCTCCTTTCCTCTGGAGTGCTAAATCAGGGCTGCAAAAATCGTCTTCAGAACCAGCTTTCTATTGGTGTCTTTTATTCTTGAATCAAAGCAGTTCCCCAACCCATCAATTGTTTTTTTCCCCCTCAATAGGAAGATAGATGAGCTCATTACAATGCAGAAAAATGTCACCCGCCGCCTGCCGTCATCTTGCTACCAGGGAGTGAAGTTTCGCTACCAAGGAGCCTTGCCATAAAGGGGAAGCTGGAAAGTGAATGACTATTATGGATTATTGTAAGGTCAAGCTTCAGAAATCAACTCTGCAGTAGAAGACAATGTCATCCCCTAATATAGTCTCCTATTCAGCCTTCTGCTCAAAGTGACAGTAACGGCTGCCGCTGTAGCTAAGTTTTCACTTTTACTTTATTCTTATCACCACTAACAATGTATAGCAGTTTTAGACGGCTTCAGTTGTCTTGAATCCTGGGTTAGTGGCAGTGGTGGGATCCAAAATTTTTAGTAATAGGCTCCCATGGGCGTGGGATTCAAACTGTGGCGTAGCGCCAATGGGGCTGGGCGGGGCACAATGGGGGCATGGCCGGGCATTCCAGGGGCGGGGCATTCCAGGGCGGGGCTGTGACAAGGATGCAGCCACTGCGCTGGTCCTTGGGCAGGAAACGAATGCACGCAGGCGCAGGCTGCCACGCACGCCGGTGCACCTCCTGCTAGACTGCTTCAAGTTCTGCGTGCTGCTGCTGAGAGGAGGGGCGTAACTAAGGCAAAAATCACGTGGCAAAATCACCAATTAGCAACCCCCTCTCGGCACACACAAATAAATTAGTAACCTACTCTCGGGAACCTGTGAGAACTCCTGGATCCCACCTCTGGTTAGTGGTTAGAACAGTGGTTTTCAACCTGGGGGTCAGGACCCCTTTGGGGGGGGTCGAACGACCCTTTCACAGGGGTCGCCTAAGACTCTCTGCATCAGTGTTCTCCATCTGTAAAATGGATAAATGTTAGGGTTGGGGGTCACCACAACATGAGGAACTGTATTAAAAGGTCGCAGCATTAGGAAGGTTGAGAACCACTGGGTTAGAAGATGGTCATGTTCAGATGGTATCATGAACATCTGTTCATGGTGGAGTCATGGAAATGGGAGGAGATCCCCATTAACCCTTAGAGCAGGCCAGGTACTTACTGCCACTAGCCAGTTTTGGGGGTTTTCCTATAACTGTGGGAGAGCCCCCTTTGCGTCTAACTTCCTGGACAGCACCTTCTTTCCCAAGAGGGTGTAGGCTAGACAGGCAACCAACCCTAAGGTGTCTGGCACTGCAGGAGCCACCCTGCAGGGATGCAGGGGGGCGGGGCTCTGAGATGTGCGGGGGGTGCCTGGAGGAGGTTCCGTGCAGGCAGGCTCCTCCCTCCCCAGGCCCTGGAGAGAGCAGGAACCGGCAGCAGGGATGCGAGGGGGGGCGGGGCTCTGAGACGTTTGTGTGGGAGCCTGGAGGAGGTTTTGTCCCCCCCCCATACGCCTCTGTCTGGCAGAGTTATTAAAAGAGTTATTAAAGGTTGCTCAGTTCGATCCTGGGCTCAGTGTGGCTGGAGTTGAGCTTTAAACTGCAGGCTCAAAGCAATGCACTCTCCACGTGACGGCGGAACCTCCTGCACCCCTCCATGGTTATGTACTGCCAGCAGATGCCTCCCCTTCCTTCTTGTTCCTACTCACCAGCCAGCCACTTCTCCTCTTGTCTCCTTGGCCCTCTTTCCCTTGGCCCAGATGGTCTCATTTACCGTTCTGGCAAAGCTGCCTGCTCTCCAGGTAGCCTGGGTTCATGGGGATCACACTGGACTAGTGGCGTAGTGTGATGCACTGGCCGTGCGTTGGTGTGGGGGCGTGGCGGGGCATGGCGGGGGCGTGGCAGAGGTTCAGGGTGCACACGTGCCCCGGGGGCAGTACTCCCTCGTTCCAGCCCTGAACTGGACTGTCTCAGATGGTAGGGTACGGCAGCTGTGGGCAACAGGGACAGTAGAGGAACTGGCTGGAGGCATGGAGGTGGCCCCTTTCTTGCCTCTGGAATTTCTGCCTGACTCATGGGAGCAGGGTGAAGCAGAGCACAAATGTGCAGACGTGGATAGCCAATGGAACTGACTTGCATGGCGGACATGTTGAGGTGATACTGTGTCCCTCGTCGGAACCACAGTGGCGCGTGGGAGTAGAAGGATGTCATGTCTGCAGCCCACAGCGCCCCTAGTGGCACTGCCAGGCAGCTAGTTGGTGGCTGTTGCTGGCGGGTTGTTCTTCCTGCATGGCCCCAAGTCCTCCAAAGGGAGTCAGCCACTGGCCTGCAGGCCAGGCAGTACCCCCTGTGCTGCTCTGCCTGACTGGCTGTCTGCTTGGGTAGAAAGTCACTGCAGAGCGACAAAACAGTCGCGTGTGGCTCTGGAGCTACAGATTGCAAACCCCAAAATTAGAGTGTTGTGGTTTGACTAGGACAAACCTTTTCCCAACCTTTTCGAGGTCAGGGTACCCTTGACCTCACTCTTCATATCTCATGGTACCCCTGCCGCCACCCTCCACCTTCCCCTCCCATTGTCCCTGCTTGCTACACACCCCACCTTCCCCTCCCAGGGTGAAGGGAAGCACTGGGGGTGTGGGTGGCTGCTGACCTTGTGGCAGGCCCTGCTTCATGGGCCAGCTCCATGTCCTTGCTGGCGCTGGTGGGAGACACCACAAAATGAGGGGGGGGGGGCGGTAATGTTGCCACGGTATCCCTGGGACATGCTCATGGCACCCCAGGGTACCACGGTACCCTGGTTGAGAATGGCTGGACTAGCACCTAGTCAGCCCAGACTAGGACCTAGTCAGAGCTATGTCCCCACTCTGCCATGAAGCTTGCCTGTGGATATTAGGCCTCTCTCTCTCTCTCTCTTTCTCTCTCTCCGTTCAATTCCAAACAGCAAATGTATAATGGGCACAATCGTTATAAAGGAACCCATTTTCCTTTTTCCTGTTCACATGCGTGTCCTGCAGATAGCAATTGAAACCCATGCTTTTGTGCCTTTGCATGAAGAAGAAGAAGAGTTTGGATTTATATCCCCCCTTTCTCTCCTGCAGGAGACCCAAAGGGGCTTACAATCCCCTTGCCCTTCCCCCCTCACAACAAACACCCTGTGAGGTGGGTGGGGCTGAGAGAGCTCCGAAAAGCTGTGACTAGCCCAAGGTCACCCTGCTGGCGTGTGTGGGAGTGTACAGGCTAATCTGAATTCCCCAGATAAGCCTCCACAACTCAAGCGGCAGAGCGGGGAATCAAACCCGGTTCCTCCAGATCAGAGTGCACCTGCTCTTAGCCACTGCTCTTAGCCACTACGCCACTGCTGTTCAGTGGGATGGATTCAGCAGGTTCACACCATTTCAGCAGAACCAGTTGTTAAAATGGTGCTTGTAAACAACCAGTTGTTAAATTATTTGAATCCCGCCGCTGGAGACGCTTCTCTTTATTAAAATTTCCTGCAGCCCACATATAGCTGCGCACGAACTCTGCAGGCATGCCGATCATCCCACAACGTGATCAGCTGCACCTGCCTAGCTGCGCATGTGCAACATGCAAAATTATAAAGAAAAAAGGGGCTTCCCTGCAATGGCAGGACAATGGCAGGCAAATTCTCCCTGATGGTGGAAGGGAGGGAAATAAATTGCCTCCTGCCTGACTGCTCACACGGAAGTCGCTCCAACCCGGAATTTTGCAAGAGGATTGCTGGTTTAGTGATTTTCAAAAATACCGGGCTGAGTGAAATAAAATGGGGCAGACTCGTTTTGGAGACGGGACCTGTGTGAAGTCTCCCCCACCCCAAACAGTTTGTATTGCATCCTACACCTGATATATTTGCCCTGTGCGGAATCCACCTTGCTCTCTCTGTCAGCCTATTTTACTTCACATGGCTGTCGTGAGGTTAAAATGGAGGACGGACGAATGATATATACCACCCTAAACTGAGGACTGCCAGCTCCATGTTGGGAAATTCCTGGAGATTGGGGGGAGGGAAGGAATCTCAGCACAGTATAATGTCATAAAGTCAGAGGTGGGATCCAGCAGGTTCTCACAGGTTCCCGAGAGTAGGTTACTAATTATTTGTGTGTGCCGAGAGGGGGTTACTAATTGGTGATTTTGCCACGTGATTTTGGCCTTAGTTACGTCCCTCCTCTCAGCAGTAGCGCGCAGAACTTGAAGCAGTCTAGCAGGAGGTGCACGGGCGTGCGTGGCAGCCTGCGCCTGCGTGCATTCGTTTCCCACCCAAGGACCGGCGCAGTGGCTGCATTCTTGCCACAGCCCCACCCAGGAATGCCCCGCCCCAGGAATGCTCGGCCATATCCCCGTCGTGCCCCACCCAGCCCCATTGGCGCTACGCCACAGTTTGAATCCCACCACCATGGGAACCTGTTACTAAAATTTTTGAATCCCACCACTGCATAAAGTCCACCTTCCAAAGCAGTAATTGCCTTCAGGAGAACTGGTCTCTCTAGCCTGGATATCAGTTGTAATTCCGGGAGAGTTCCAGCTACCTCCTGAGTTTGTCGATCCTTCTAAGCTTCTTGGAGGAAGGCTGGGATAAGAATGTGCTTAATAAATGAAATATTGATTGACTGCAGACGCAAAGGTGATTCTAGAAAGAATACGAGCGGAACCAATATTTGTGGGTATAAAATAGTTCAATGCCACGGACAGGCTAATTGACACCTGTGGTTTGATCCTGGCATTGCGCTTTTCCAGGAAAACGTGTGAGGCCTTTTTGTGACACGGGAGCATTGCTTTTTAACACCTCGGAGCCTCATTTAGATGTTCATAATTATTAAAGGAACGTGGCTGGGTGCAGAAAAAGCTGATTGATTTATTCGTTTCATGTATGTTCCCTAGCCTTGTTGCAAAGAAGGCCAGGCAGAAACGTTTTAAATTAATGTCCGTAAATAAAAGAATCCAAGCTTTGAAATTCTGCCACTAGTGTTCCAAAGACTGAGGTTCAGTTTGTTGATCCTGAGACTTTTCCAGGGACTTCTAGGCTATTGGACACCTTTGTCACTGGGTAGCAAAAGGAAAGCTACTCTTTGTCACTGGGTAGCAAAAGGAAAGCAATGATGGATTTTGTTGATGGTTCCAAAGATATTTTGAAATGGAAAACTTGAACACCCTCCCCCCCCGAAGAGGATCCAGCCCCAAAGCCGTTTTCCTTCAGTGTGTAAAAAAAGCTGAGCTTAGTCCCTTGATTGGGCATTTGGAGAACATTAGATAGCATTTCAAATCAGTGCACTGAACATGTGGTGCTATTTGTGTACTTAACTACAGGTGGAATACTTCAAATAAACCCCCACAATCGTTAACAGATTGTTGAGGATTTTAACACAGAGGGCGTTTCCCTACTTACCTTTGCTGCCCTTTGCTGCACGCTACTCTTAGCGTGCGGCATCTCTGGCATGCGCCCGGGCGTCCCCACAAAAAAGTATTACACTGTCTATCTAATCTGATAAATTATGTGCATTGTATCAAAAGGCGCCGTTTCGAGGAGCGCCAGGGATGCCGCGCGCTGAGGGGGCGCGAGACCGGCAGCGTCGAGGTGGCTGCGTTGTTGCTGCCCCTGTAGTGGGGAGTGCCGGGGGACCCCGCGCTACTTGAGGAGAGTAGCGCGGGGTTTAAGGTAAGTGGGGAAAGGGCCAGAGGCTCCTTCCGCACATGCAGAATAATGCACTTTCAAACTGCTTTCAGTGCTCTTTGAAGATGTGCAGAATGGCAAAATCCATCTGCAAACAGTTGTGAAAGTGGTTTGAAAACGCATTATTTTGCATGTGCGGAAGGGGCCAGAGTCTTACTGACCATTTGGAGATAATTTTTTTTTACTGTGCCCAGTCCAGGAGGTAGGATTTTTCAAGTCACAGGAGTCTTTGGGGTGAGAAAAGTAAACTGGGAATGGTTTTGAATGTCTCATCCTTGTTGTTTTGACTCAGAAATTGAAAAAAGGAGATCCCATTTCTCCTGAGTGTGAATCAAACCTGTAATTTTCTCACATCATTTTCTGTTTCCTTGCACAATTTTTTTCCCTGTAAAATATATGCACTTCCAGGGTTACATGTGCATCAATAAAAGTATTACACTGTCTATCTAATCTGATAAATTACGTGCATTGTATGTGTAATAGCATATAAAACTATAAACCTGTAAATGAGTTCATGAAATCAAACAGTCAACAGAGAAACAAAGTCAGCGAGGGTGGTATAGTAGCTAGCATAATATGAGATGAGGATCTGGGAGATCTGAGTTCCAAGTTCCATATTTGAAACAACATATATCAACAGTTTGGGGGAGGCGTTATAGCTGGAGTTGGTCAATACCAGCCAGATTCGGGCCGATTCAGATTCGGACCAGATTTGGATCAATGGGCTCAGGTTGGCCGAATCCCGAACCTTGCAGATTCAGACATCCCCAAGTTATAGCATCTACTTCACATACAGAAGGTCTTTGGTTCAGTACTCCTGGCATCTTCGGTTATAAGGAGGAGATGATAACTGATGTGAAATACTAGTGATCCCTGCAGAGCTAGTGCCAGTCAGAGTGGAGAATGCTAATCTTGATAGACCAGTGGTCTGACTCAATATCTAAGGCAGCTTCAGATGTGTTCAAGAAAGAACAGCAGCCACAGTAACAAGAGCTGATATGGACGGAGGAACTTCTTTCCTTTCTGTCCTGCCGTGAGATCAGGTGCATGCCTGAAGCACTCTTGTGTTATGTGGGGGAAGTCAAGAGCAAGAGCAATAGGCACGCAGCAATACGTTTGCCACGCGCAAACACTGTACAATACATTGTACAATACAATACATTGTACGTCAATGCAAGGACGTTTGCCACATGCCACTTCTGCTCCCCACATGTGGCAACTCCCTTGTACATTGGTACAAGGAAGTTTGAAGTGCCAGGGTTCAGTTGCCAGTGCGCCGCAGAGGCCTTCTGTGTAATCGGCCAATGGCAACTGGTTGAAAAGCTGAAAGATGCTCAGATATAGACATTTGAGAGGAAAAAATAAAAGAGTATGCTACCATGGCTAAACCAATGAACCGTGTAAAAAGACAACCCAAACATGACTTCCATGAGAAGTGGGGATTATATTTCTTGTATGCTGCTGAAGCTTTGAATTTAACAACAACAACAACAACAACACAGGGGATTTCAATTAGAAGCAGAGTAATTAATTGAATAGGTTGATATGTAAAGCTATACGCAACTGTTCTGAGTTGCAAACTATGGACTTCCTAATTTTGTCTTCACCAATAAAAATGCCATATAAGCATCTACTGTAAAAGTCTCATGACTGCAATAAACTTGTTGTTTGTTGAATATCATAGTGTATATCCACATTAAACTATATATAATGTGCTTGTTCAGAGGAAGATCCTTGGCCCATCCTGCCCAACACTGTCAACTTTGGTGGCTGTCACTCTCTATAGTTTCTAGGGTTGGTCGATACTCAAAAAATTTGGTAAAATTCGGATTCGGATGTTTTGGGCCATAAAATGATCTGTATGCCCGAATTTGAATCATACCCAATTTGGATATGCCCGAAAATTCGGGTAAATCCGAAAAATTCAGGTCTATTTTATTTTTTTTGTATTTTTGGGTGTTTTACACATTTTGGCCTGCAGGGGGCACAATTTTAAAGCTACTGGCACCAAACTTTCAGGATATCATCTGAAGACTGTCTTGATGATTCTACCCAGGTTTGGTGAAGTTTGGTTCAGGGGTTCAAAGGAAATACTTTAGCCCAGTCCCACAACTGGAAATCCTCTAACTGGAGTCTGAGCCGCACACTTTCTCCATACAAATTATGTACTCTACCACTGACCTTCCAGTGTTTTTACATGGACTCTGATCTAGCCTCTCTCTTTCTGGTCTAGTGTTGTGAATCCTGATCGGCATCTTGCCTTTCGGAAGTATTTCTTTCCCTGCCTTGGTGGCCAAGGCTCTTCATCTGGAGAAGCTGGGAACAAAACCTGCTTCTTTCTGCATGCCAGGGGCAAATAGGTGATTAAGGAAAGTTCTGGGGGGCTTCTAGCCTCAGGGGCAGCCCTGACCCCTGAGCAACCCTATGCAAAATGGGTGCAAGCCATCACTGCTATGAGCTGGTGGCCCCTGGGAGAGGGGCCACCACAAACCTGCAGCTCCCACTTCACACCAAGTGGACAGGCACATAGTGGGTGGGAGCTGCTGCACCCAGGAGTTGGCAGAGCCAAGTCATGTGGATGCTGCAATGAGGACACACCATTCCTCTCCTCCACCATCCATGACGGGTTGAGGGATGACCAGTGGCCTTTCCCCACTTACCTTAAGCCCCGCACTACTTGAGGAGAGTAGCGCGGGGTCCCCCGGCACTCCCCACGAGAGGGGGGGTCGACAGTGCAGCCTCCCCAACGCTGCCGCTGTCGCGCCCCCTCAGTGCGCGGCATCCCTGGCGCTCTTGCAAAGGGCGCCTTTTGATGACCCTGTGCAGAGCGCGGGGTCGTGGGGACACCTGAGCGCGCGCCAGAGATGCCGCGTGCTGAGAGCAGCATGCGGCATAGCGGGGATAGGGGAGAGTGCGGAAACGCCCCAGGAGGTGAGTTCCTTTCCAGAGCTATTTTTTTTGCTCCCAGTTCACCCCAGCTGCAGGCTAGGAATGTGTTGTATCTCTATTTCCTGGATAACCCATACTGGGATTTCCTGTGGACCCCACAGAGTGATTCTTCAAAAAGCAAGCAGATTGAAATAGGGTGTGAAACCCACTTTGGGAATTTTAACAGCTGATTTGTTTTCGAAGTAGCCAAGCAGGAATTAAAGCTGTGCACTGGTAGCCTTGCTCTTTGAACAGCAGGCAGAGTTTGGTAGTTTCGCACCTTTGGCAAACCCTGGGGATTGAACATCTGAAGACGAGTCTGCGCTTGCCTCACAGAAAGAAACCATAGAATCGCACCATAATCTAGGCGCTCAGGGTCATAGCCCCAGCGCAATACATACGGGGAAGAGTTCTTGATAATCTTGGGTTCCTTTTGAGAAAAATAAGATGAGGCATTACAGAGACTATTCTTCAACCTTACCCAGGCTGTACTGCATTGAGTGCATATAATCGTCAGGGAGGGGGAGAGACCACCAACCTTAAAGCTAAGTTTCTGACATCTTTCCATGGCGCATGGTTGTGAAGCTAATGTGCAGCGCCTGCGATAAGAGGCCGGCGAGCTGTTTGCCGCCGTTGCTACCTAAAAGCGTACGAAACTGGCATAAACGACTGTGCCGTGGAAAGCCGTTCCGTCGCACCTTGCCTATCACTGACAATTTACATATCTTAGGAAACCCTTTGTCAGCTTCTGTCATTTTGCTACTATTATGTGCCTTTCTGGATAATTACCAGTTAATGTGAAAAAGCAGATGGAGGGAGGAAAAAAAACCTTGAAATTTCTGATAGAGAATCCTCAAACCTCTCCTCTTATCTGTGCGCCGCAGCTTCCTGATTTCAAAAGAAGTTTGAAAACCTTTGTTAGAAATGTCCCTGATTCCCAGTTTGAATGAACTGAATGACATTCAGTGAAAATTATTCAGGTTCCCCCCCCTCCCCCCCACAATTAAATTCCATTATCGTGAACTGTCAACGCAAAAAATGGAAGGTCTCTTAACTAATGTGTCAGTTGTTTGCTTGCGCTTCTACTCCGCGGTGAGTATTATATGAAGCTGTGGGAAGGGGAAGCGAGGGAGAAGGCTGGCCCGCATTTGTGTGTCAAGCAGTCAAGCGTTTCTCGACCCCTCATTATGGGAATGTGGCATTTTCCTCGTCCTGAGGAATACTGAAATCTTTCAACAGATGCAAGGGATTAGGCTGACTGGGGCGGGGGGGAGGGGGAAGGCAGTATTTGGCCCTGAGACAATCCGCTGACTCAGGTTCTCCAGTGTGTTCACCATGATTCAGCAGTTTATTGTACACAGGAGTGCTTGGGGCTGAAATCCCGCTTCAGTCCAAAGGAGGATGAAACAGCAAACATCATCTACGGAGAACCTGTCCAAGGTTTCGAGTGCAGGTCTTGGCCAACAGCTGCTACTGGAGATTCTTGAACAGAAGAGATCAGGGATTGAACTGGGACAGTTATGAAGAGGAGTGGGATATAATTAATCTCATTCATTTGTGTTACTACAAGGCAACAGTTTAAATAATAAAAGCTTAAAGAAGCTCAAGTCGAAATAAAATAAAGTTCTGAAAAACGTTATTAGCCAACTGTGGGCAGAGACAGGATCAGGGGAGCTCACACAAAATGGCAGTGTGTTCTCACTTTTATAGTATTAGTGACAGGTTACATCAAAATGGCAGCAGAGTTTACACCCCAAAATGCCCACATCATCAATCAATCACACAAAAGGTGGAGATTTTCCCTGTTCCCACAGTATTTTGGGGTTGTCCAAAGTCCCCATTGGAAGATGTCAGCATTTCACCCTTTGACATAAAGTGAACTAGAAACCCTTGTTTCCTCTTATCATTAATGTTTCTTGTTGCCCTGTTCCTTGAACAAGGAGTTTGATCATTCCCATAGGCCCTTCTATTGTTTTAGGAAGAGGGCAATTTTTAAAGTATCTTCTGGGTACAACAGGATCTCAAAAACAGTTTGGTTTGCACATTTTGTATAACTGTGAACAAAGAGGCATCTTTGGTGCTTATTTGGCTGAGTTAGCATTATTAGTGAAAGAATAGGTTTGAGGCCTGCATGATTTCTTTGGTCAGCAGCTTTATGGTTGCCATCTCTCCATTATAAGGAAAAATATTGGAGGGAAAGAAAAATGTATCTTTCCTTTATGAATCCAAAATCTTTTCCCCTTTCTCTTATATTTTCTTTATTGCTCTCACCTTCTATCACTTGCTGTTTCTTTCTTTCACTCTTTCACTGTTTTCCTTCTGCGCTTACAGAAGCCAGAGTTCAAGCACCAGCCCTGGATTTCTGAATGGGTAGCTGCAACTTAGTAGTGCGATGTACAAGGCAGACTCTCACCGGACGTTAATTTGGCAGCTGGGAAAATGCTGCCCAGACCAGGAGGGCCAAGGGAACATGGGTCTCTTCAATCACAAACAAAGGCAGAAAAGCCCTTTTAGAGAATAGATGTTCTCTTTTGTACACTGATTTGACATCAAACTGCTATTGCATTCCTGCCTATCATGTGTTTGCCAACCCTTCGGCTCTGAGCTGCTTGGTCTTTCTCCCCGGCGACAGTCCTGAACTTTCGGTACTCCCTTCCCCATGACAAGGGATACAGCCCTGCTCTCTTCTTCCTGTATCGCTTTGGGAATCAGCTCTGTGTTTTGTATCTGATGAAGCATCACGTTTTGCAACTTCGTAAGACATTCACCTCACTTTTTACCAAATCTTTTTCACTGGAAACACGGGGCTTTGAACCAGAGACCTTCTGTATGCCAGGCAGATACTCTTCCATTGAGCCACAGAACAGCTGAAAAGGAACACTGTGGATTAACCAGCCTAGAGAATGTGTGAAATGAGAAAGTGTGAAATGAAATCTACCACCTGGTGGTAGAACTGGACGTCTCCCTGGTTGACCTGCAACTCAGCATCTGGGCACAGGCTGAAGAGACTGTGGACAAGCTGAACAGTATGCTACTGCGCCAGTGGGATCATTATCTGGGCAGGATGAGGCCTACAGCCTTTCACAGTATCCAGTCACCTCCTTTCTGACCTTGATGAAATGAGGTGACAACCACAGTTCTTGCTACACATCTTCCTATACATCTTAACGTCTTCACGGTTCTTTCCATGAAGTTCTTTCCACTTGTCCCCATGGCCCCGCCACATCTGCCCACCTGAAAAGTTCTGGGAAACACAGCAGACAAATGGGCTTGATTCTCTTTTAAGAAGCTTGATTTCTCCAAATCTTGGTGCAGAACTCTACCATGCTGATGGGGGCGGGGAGGTCTGAGTCAGGCCAAGAGTGGGAAGTCTCAGAGACCCTTGCCTCAAGAGCAGTTCCTATCTTGAAGCTAGAGAGAGATGTGAAGAGGCTAGGAGAAAAAGCAATGACCCCAGTGTCACCGCTGCTCTTCTCAGGGCTCAGCAGCAAGAGGAAGCCAGGGGAATTCAGATTAGCCTGTACACTCCCACACACGCCAGCTGGGTGACCTTGGGCTAGTCACAGCTTTTCGGAGCTCTCTCAGCCCCACCCACCTCACAGGGTGTTTGTAAGCTTCTTTGAGTCTTCTGCAGGAGAGAAAGGGGGGATATAAATCCAAACTCCTCCTCCTCCTCCTCCTCCTCCTCCTCCTCCTCTTCTTCTTCTTCTTCTTCTTCTGAGAAGATGACTGAGGCAGCTCTGGAAGGAGGGTTACCTGCACTTCATCCATGTGGGTGAGGTAAGGCCTGTCTATTGTGGTACCCAAAGGGAAGGGCAAAGTGGGAGTAGTCTTTGTTCCACTCCTTGTCCCAGAAGGCTGGGGGCCACCTGAGGGAATTCTCTGGACAGTGGTGTGAAGAGAGAGAAGGCTACAGTTCAACTGTCATTCTTTCATTCCTTTATAAATTCCATGCATCGTTAACATGCCTGGCAATGCTCGGAAGTAAAAAAAACCAGGGGGAGGTGTGACAGAAAGCCAAAATGTACAAAGAAAACCTACTACACCAAACCGCAGGCTACAGAAAAAGGACCAGCACGGGAAGCATATAAGCAGCAGTGCTCTAGTTGATGGTGCCTGGTAACCCATAAAGTGCACAACATACAGTTTACATAAACCATGTAACATGCAGGAAGACAATGAATCACACGTGGGCAAGCCAAGTGGTAAGCACTGGAAAATCCTTGCAAGGAAAATCCTGTGTGAAATATGGCAAGAGGGAAGTGTTCTATGCCGACCTCCATTATGGTGGATTCAGTGGTGGGATCCAAAATTTTTAATAACAGGTTCTGATGGTGGTGGGATTCAAACAGTGGCGCCGCCGCACACACGCACCTCCAGTCCCTATTGGGCAGGGAGGTTGCTTTTGTAACCCCTTCTCAGCACT
The DNA here is from genome assembly GCF_021028975.2 of Sphaerodactylus townsendi. Classification (NCBI taxonomy): domain Eukaryota; kingdom Metazoa; phylum Chordata; class Lepidosauria; order Squamata; family Sphaerodactylidae; genus Sphaerodactylus; species Sphaerodactylus townsendi. The sequence continues at coordinate 10,086,697 of NC_059437.1, forward strand.
CAGAAAAAATTTAGTAACCACTTCTAGAGAAGTGGTGAGAACTGGTTGGATCCCACCTCTGGGTGGATTTCCCAGGTGGCTGCCATTAGGGTGGATTCTCTAATAGGCAGATGCCATGTTGTGCTGATAAGCGGGTGAGGGGATTCTTGGGGAGGGGTGGATTCTTGGGTGAGCAGATTCTGAGCGGCACATTTCGCATGGGAACACAGCGTTTCCTGCGTGAAACGTATCACCTCGTACCATCAGGGATCCCAGTGGTCCTGGATGGCCTCTGCACCCGCCATGCAAACAGTGGCACAGGCAACACGGGCTCCTGTAACCCGTTTGAGTTGCCTGTGCAGAATCAGCCAGCATGACCACCAACTGTGTTAAGCGAACAGCTAACTGCCTTAACTGTGCCAAACATATCTTCTCTGAAAGCGTAGTTCGGTCACTGAATGTGAATCTGATGGGTATCAGCCTGAGCTCAAAGCAAAATTATACCCAGACAGAGGGAACTGGTGGTTGTTTATTGAGAGACCAAAACTGAGATGGGAGATCAGAGTCTTTCCACAGGGGCCACAGAAATAAACCACGTAGGAATAGATCTTCTAGGGAAAGAAGCAGAATTTCTGGGACCAATTCGTTTGGAGTATTGGATTTTTGCTTTGGGGGTGGGGGGGAGAGAGAGCGAGAGAGAGTGAGAGAGAGAGAGAGAGAGAGCGAGAGCGAGAGCGAGAGCGAGAGCGAGAGAGAGAGAGAGAGAGAGAGAGAGAGAGAGAGAGAGAGAGAGAGAGAGAGAGAGAGAGAGAGTTATGTTTATTTTGGGTTTCCAACTGACTTAAGGCTGTTTGTGAGGGTACTGAGTATATGTACCAGCCCTTTAGAACCCTGTGCAACCCCTGTGTAATCCTTATACATAATTCACTAAGGGTTGGAGTGTGTGATAACTCCCCCCCCCATGTTCCCCAATTTAGGGGCAAGTTGGTGGGGAAGTACCTGCTTGCCATGCACTGCCTCATCAGTCCAACCCAACCCTCCCATTCCTTTGCTCACCCTCCCCAAGGCCCCAAACAGCCACCCGGACCAGCAGGGAAGTGCCAGCTTGCCGTACATTTCGCCTCAGTGGCCAGAACAAATCCTCCCCCTCCTTCACCTGCCTCTCCAGGCCCTAACCAGCTACCCAGGCCACTCGGGCACCCCAACACCCTCATTCTGACCCAAACAACAAGGCAGGCCCTGTAGAGAAGCAGCGATAACCCATTCTCCCACCACCCCTGGCACCTGCACACACCTGGTGATGAGAAACACCTCCGCTCTCTGGTAAGACTGGCTGGGACTTGGGTGGAGGCTGCTGTGTGAGTGGACTCCTAGGGGGGATGAGGGATGGGGCATGGATCCCTGGCAGCCCTCCTCCCCCCCCCCCTGAGCCCATTTTCTTTTACAGTTAATCCGTAAGCCAGTACCATCATAAGAAACTTCTTTCTGGAGAAAAGCTGGGCAAACCAACAGATGTCCTGACCAACCTAACCAATTTTAACCTAACAGATTTTATCATGGTTACCACCTTTGCAAGTTTTTTTTTTAAAAAAATATTTTTTATTTCATTTCCATTCGTCTTATAATATTGTCTAACATTATCACTATGTTTATGAAGTATTGTATAGGGTAGCTTATGATTTATGCCAAGCTTTATTATGATAATCACCATTTAATGCTCGTTATTATTTCGTTCATAATACAACTCGCACTAGTTGTATTATAGGAGCAGCAGTGGCGTAGGAGGTTAAGAGCTCCTGTATCTAATCTGGAGGAACCGGATTTGATTCCCAGCTCTGCCACCTGAGCTGTGGAGGCTTATCTGGGGAATTCAGATTAGCCTGTACACACCCCCACACGCCAGCTGGGTGACCTTGGGCTAGTCGCAGCTTCTCGGAGCTCTCTCAGCCCCACCTACCTCACAGGGTGTGAGGGGGGAAGGGCAAGGAGATTGTAAGCCCCTTTGAGTCTCCTGCAGGAGAGAAAGGGGGGATATAAATCCAAACTCCTCCTCTTCTTCTTCTTCTTCTTCTTCTTCTTCTTCTTCTTCTTCTTCTTCTTCTTCTATGATTACATGTTGTCGACTACTTATGTCATTGTTTATTATATTGCATGTATACTTTTTCTTCTCTTTTTCTTTCAACGTAATTGTGAATTGCTATTGTGATATGATTGCTATTTTCATTCCTTTCTCTGTTCTGTTTATATTTATACAAAATAAAATTATATATATAAAAAAGAAGTTAACCTAACAAACGATCATCACATGCTATGAAAAATAACATGTCAGGAACAATCTAATAGGGCTTAAAGAAGGTTAATGCTGTGGAATTACTGAAGATAACTTTATAATCAAAGTCCGATCTATACACGATGAGCGCGCTGATTGAGATAGATGGAGCGGCTTCTCTTTAATTGGCCTTTTAGAATCTTTTTTGCACTCAGGACGATGACATTTTGGCTCCTGATTAAAATCAACAGTTTTATCTCAGGGGGAAAAAGTGTTATTCTTCAAAGACATGAAGATGAAAAAGTGTGGCTGGTGTAAAAAAAGCAATATCACACAAAATGAATCCGAAGATAAAGAAAAACGGGCTTTTAAATATATTTTAAACAATTGGTCCTTTGGCACATTTCATACTTTTGTCTCATTCTTTCCAAGTCTGGCTTGTGATACTCTGAAGGATCAGACGCAGTTAAATCAATCCTTTTCTAGTCTCTCTCTCTGTTGTTTCTTCTGAACGTTCTAAAGTCCAGCCACTAATGCAATGAGTAGCCAGATAAATCAATTAGAATTGAGGATGGGGGTCTACTGATCTTGAGCTAAGTTTGCTAATTGCCCAACCATGGCAGGCAAACTCTCAGCTTTGGCCCCAGCTCCGTGGCGTTGAGAAACTAAGGAGTGGAGGAAAAAATAGCCACAAAATGGCCTTCCCAGTGATGCTCTAGGAATTTCTCCATGATTCTATGGTCTTTGGCAAAGACAGTAAGTGAAATTGCCAGAGCAGTGAGGAAAACTTGTTCACCTTTACATCTATCAATCCCCTTACAACATAACAGAATGGCCTCCTATCTGTATCATCTGACCAATCCAGATCAGAGAAGAGTTTTTTCACTCGCTCGCTTCAATGTTTTCCCTTCTGCCATACTACGAGGTAGATATAACAATCTAGAAATGTGCAAGAGGGTGTGTTCATGTGGTGCAAATCAATTAGAAACATTAACTCACCAATTATTCCGTTGTCCTAAATCGGCAAGTATTAGAGTCAAATACTCTAGGCTGCTTTCTATGATACCTAGCGAGCTGGATGAACTAAGCAGACTATTGTTCTTATTAAATAATTCTGATGCTACATTCTGTAAAATGGCTGCGAACTTTCTGCTGGAAATATCCCATAAGCAACAGTATGCATGAATCAGCTTCATTTGTTATCTGTTGCAAGCTTGTATTTTGATGCGATTTAGATGTGATTTTATACTGTTTATGCCAAATAAAGGCTAGATGATGAATGATGAAAGATGAAATTGCCAGAGTGTAACTCAAAAATGATGTGTCCATCTCAACATTCATCCTCCACTAACACTACCCTCAAAATCTCCCGGCATTTGTCAAGACAGTGCTGGCAATGCTTCCTGGAGTAAAGTCACAGATCGAAAGTGGGGAATGGGTATATTAGAATTTTGTTTAAAAAAAGGCATGCAATAGTCAAAACTGACTGTTCTGCTAAGGTTAAACCAGAAACTTCTAGCTCTGTAGCCTGATCTTCAGCAATGTTTATCTCAGAACTTTAAAAACCAATGATGCTTCTTACCAAGTAAACCATTAGTCCATCTAGTTCAGTATTGCCTACTCTGATTGATAGCATCCCTTCTGGGTCTCAGGTAAAGGAAGGTCTTCCTCCACATCTGCTCCCTGAGAAATGCATGAGGGGCAAGGAGGACCATTTCGCCTAAGACCTAAGTTCAGTGCACACCTCAAATTTAGATACCTGTTAATTTTTTTTGACATCCTAAACTTTCACAGCTTGTTTCTATATGTATCCTATATGTAATTTTATATTATAGCTGAGAGCAGGGGCAATCTTAATGATTGCAGAGCCTTACCTTAGACTTTTTTCTGCTCCCCCACCCTGTGTGAGGTGGTCAGGAGTCACTGCTATCTTCAGAAGCCAACTTTTAAAGGTCCCATAAAGAAAAGGTAGAAGCAAAAGTTGGAACCCATTCTTCTTTCCCTCTCCTTTGGGGGTAGGGTTGTGGGTCATTGCACCCCCCCAAGTGTGGGGCCCAGGGCAGCTGCTACTGTTGCCCATTGTCTAAAATTGTCCCATCTCCAAGTCTCAGAACCTAGAGGTGTCCTGTTCCTTGCTGACCTTCTCTCTAGTGGGTCTGCCAGAACATTCTTGATACATGCATGATCAGATTTCACTTCTTTGCTGAACATCTGTCCAAAAAGATCAATGGGCCATTGTCATCGATATAAATATGGAAAAATCTAATGAGAGATACATTGTTGTAATGTTAAGAATATATTGTCTTAACGTAGAGATTGTTCAGTCATACATAATTTGCTTTCTATCAGAAAGATCATTATACTGGTAATAGGGATTAGAAATAATTACAAGGTGAAAACAAGAAAGGGGGGGTCTATATATTGAAAAATCAAACCAAACGAGACTGTAGAAGTTTTGAATTCAGAAGTCCCAAACATTTTCCTCCCTAGATTGTGCAGGGATTTCCTCCCTGATTTGAATCTTGCCGAAGAAAGCGTGGATTTGCCCCCTCATTCCTCTATTGCTTGGCTGACCTGAACTGGTCTCAGAGAGCTCTTGCTTTATTATTTATTTATTTATTTATTTATAATCAAATTTATATACCGCCCCTCCCCCGAAGGGCTCTTTATGCTGTACATTAACTGAAACTGCCACATGGGGCTGTTTCAGACACAGAAAATGGCACCCTGGGTAGTGGTGGAGGTGATTCCTATCAGGCCCTTATAAGTTGATATTTAGTTCCCAATAAATGAGAACAACAAACACAAAATTTCTAGTGTCTAATTTAGTTTGGCCTTGATAAGAAAGAAGCGGCGGCGACTTACCACGGTCGTCATTGCCGCTGGGCTGCCACCTCTCCTGGGCTGCCACCTCCTCTGCGGCTGCCACCTCCCCTGGGCTTGCGAGCTCTCTCCCGGCTTGCGAGGCCCTGTGGGGCTGCCACGCAGATGCGATAAGGCTCCGGAGGTGCAGGACCAGTGACGTTGGGGTTCCCCTTACGTCACTGGGGACGAGGCAAGGCCATGCACAGCCTTATTGGGCACCATTTTAGTGGAGCCGGACATGTTGAGCAAATCTTGGTCTAGGCAAAGAGTCAAGGATACAGAGATACCCTTTCATTGTCCCCCAGCTTTGTATAATAGTTGCCGGGAGCAGAAAACAGCAGGCAATACCTTGATTTTCATGATGGACAATGTGCTTGATTTTCATCACTGGCAAACTATTTGCAGAGTTATGTGAATTGGTCTGCCCAGATAGGGAAACCTGGACTAGGAGAATCCCAGTGAAGTCTTCTGAGAAGGTCTTTCAGTTCTCTCAGTCCAAACTACCACCCAGTGCACCACTGAAGACTTCAAGATAGCTGACCAAGGCCCCTTCCGCACATGCAGAATAATGCGTTTTCAAACCACTTTCACAACTGTTTGCCAGTGGATTTTGCTATTCCGCACAGCTTCAAAGAGCACTGAAAGCAATTTGAAAGTGCATTATTCTGCATGTGCGGAAGGAGCCCAAGTCTTTTCAGAGGTTCAAAGCAGCCTGGGCCAGTTCCAGCATTTGAGGCACTCACCATAATAAAAATTAAAAAATGATGACACATAAAAAGGTCCCCAAAAGAGTGATACAATCTACACCAGTTAACAAAAAATGCTTTTTAAAAAAATCACGCATCTTGGCCCCTTCCACACATGCAGAATGATGCACCTTCAATCCACTTTCAATCCACTTTGAAGCTGGATTTTACTGTGTGGAATAGCAAAATCCACTTGCAAACAATTGTGAAAGTGGATTGAAAGTGCATTATTCTGCATGTGCGGAAGGGGCCCTTCTTTACTTAAATTTGTAGCTCTAAGGCCCTTTCCGCACATGCAGAATAATGCACTTTCAATCCACTTTCAATGCACTTTGAAGCTGGATTTTACTGTGTGGAATAGTAAAATCCATTTGCAAACAATTGTGAAAGTGGATTGAAAGTGCATTGTTCTGCATGTGCGGAAGGGGCCTTAGATAAGAAAGTGTATCACATTTTAGTTGGATGATAAGCATAAAAACAAGTTGCAAAACTTCTCCAATGTCAAACAGTGAATAGGTGTCTAACTCTGAGGTCCCCTATGAGCTTGAGCCCCAGATTAAATGGCCTTCCTCCCCAATGCTCCCCCCTCCCCAATGCTCCCCCCTCCCCAATTTTAAATGGCCCTGCATTTAGCATGCTGCTGTTTCTTGGATTTCTCCTTGAGCACAATGCCGGTCCCTCTGTGGCTCTCCATAGTTGCTTTTCTTGCTATTTCCACAACACTGGAATCCCATTTGATTCCCAAGCCCAAAAGCCTTTGCTGGATTCTTCTGTGTGTTGATAATCTGGGCTGTAATCACTTGCATGAAAGAGAGTTCACCTTTCAGGGCCGGCACTTAACAATCTATTATATTGCAATTAAGCTGGGCCATGTTTACACTGGTTGATGATGATACATAAAGATTAATTTACCTTTCCGCCACTGTTGCAAAGATGTACCACGTACCGTCCCATTAAAACGTGTTAGCAGAGCCAGCAATAAAGACTCCAATTATTTTATATTGCCCTAAAGTCTATCCTAATCCATCATTTTATACACGGTTATCTTCATTTATTGGTTTGCCATCTATTTAGGCAAGGGCAATTATTGCAAATTATTTTGTATGTGTTTTAAACAAGACTGGGCCACTTTTCCATCAAGAAACAATCCCCCAAACTGCCTTCTATTTGCTGTTTCTCTCTTGCTGAACCCGGCAGATCGAGCTTCGTTTATTCCTTCGCGGAGTCTGACAGCGCAGGTAATCCTCACCAAGGAATGCGGCTACATTGGTTTTGACTGCAAGGGATTGTGCCATGATGCAATTTAAATTGGATCTTCAGAGTGTCAGTCCAATTGAAAATAGCTCCGGTGCCCTCTGATGCCTGTACAGAAAAGGAAGGACTCTTCCGCACTGAAGCAGCCGTGAACGTTTTGCAGAAGCCGAGGTTTTTCATTTCCCCAGAGGAACGGAGAGATTTGCAGGTTCAGCAGAAATGGAAATCATCGCTTTGCTCTCTTGGAGTGCGCCTTTCTGCATAACGTGCCCCCACTCCTTCTTGTCTATGTGTGGGGGTATGGGCCCCTGAAAGGAGAAGGATTGACGTCCTTCTAGTTCCTTCTAATAATGTTATGGGGACATTTGGAAGCCTGGAACCACACGGGCACAGCCAGTCACAGGGCGATTCCGCACACGAGTAAAATAGGTTCGACCCAGTTCCCTGAGAAGGGTACTAACCTAGGTCGAAGCCATTGTTGTTCCCTACTGCAACCAGCTTGATCCCAGCTCGGAGGGCAGAATCATCCTGTGCCTCTTCGCCGCTCCGTCCCGATTGGCTACTGTTCTACGGCCATGTTCCGTCTATCCCCACACATGTTATTAAAAAAACTGCCACAGGAATGGAAGGACGAAGGTGGCGTTTTGTGATTGGTCAGCTGTACGCATGCCCGAAACACTCAGCTGTGATTGGCTGAATGGGGGACTCCTGGCACCAGAGATTCCGCACTTTACTGGAATTGAGCTGAGTTCGAGCGTGGTTCCCTGAAAAAGTAGTCGTTCCCAACTGGAGTTGGAAATTTGACCGTTACACGGGGCGAAGCTGGTACAAAACCATGTCGATCCCAGTGGTTGTGCGGAACACTTAGGTCGAACGCAGCTCGAACTTAGGTCGATAACTCAAGTGCGGAATTGACCACAAAAGTCTTTCTGACCCTGTCAGCATCCTCCATTTTGAAAGGAGGATAATTGTACGAAAATAATTTTCCTGATAAGGCTCTGCACCTGTTTCATGCATAGCATTGTACTAATAATAGAGAACCCGTGTGGTATAGTGGATAAGAGTGGCATGCTCTAATCTGGGGAACTGAGTTCGATCCCCCGCTCCTCCACATGAAGCCTTCTGGGTGGGTGTGGGTCAGTCTCAGTTCTCTCAGGACTCTTTCAACCCATGCAGAGTCAGGCAATGGCAAATCACCTTTGAATGTCCCTTGCCTTGAAAACCCTACAGGGTTGCCATAAGTTAGCTGCGACTTGATGGCACATATACACACAAGATATTAATATTGCACGGCAATGCCTCTTCATGACCAACTTTATAGTTTAGCCCTGCTCACAAGTTACACTGAATGCATCTGCAACCTGTGGACACTTTACACTTGATTTTTTTCCCCTTTAGGTGTGTGTTGAGTAATGCTCATGCTACAGTCAACAGCTGAATGTGTGACAGATACAGTTATCCGATTTCATTTGAAAAGAGAATATGCATTGGCTCTGTCTTACAAATGGATGCACGGGTAACCCCACTTAATCCCAAGAGGGATATTATTCTCAATTGAGAACTAAAAGAGTCCACTTTTGGACCGTATGATTCCACCTTGTGACATTAAACGCTCACAAAAAATTACAGTAAACAATTTTCCAACTTGTTCTTTCTTTTCTCTTTCTTTCATCAGAAGTAACGTACAGAACAGTAAATCAAACATAGAAAACAATAATTAACATTTAATGATTCAGGCCGGCTGGGCTCAAACAGACTAGCGGAATCTCAGTCCCTTTCTGGCTTTTGTCTAGCGGGGTCCCTTAGAGATGGACAGGCGTGTAGCTTTGATTTGCCTTTGCTGAGGCATCTGTTCTTCTCTTCAAGGGGTCCAGTATAGCCCTGGAATAACAATATATAGTTCTAACAAAGCTGGGCGTCCTTCCGAGTTGAACTACCTACAGTTTCAGCCAGCGTGGTGTACTGCTTAAGAGCCGGTGGATTCTAATCTGGAGAACTGGGTTTTATTCCCCCACTCCTCCACTTGAATGTCAGAGGCGTCAAAAATTGTACAAATTGAGTCCAAATCCAAATCCAAAACCTTTATTAGGCATAAATCATAAGTCATGAATTCCAAATACAGTAAAAAGATCATTATTACACAACTTGCAGTACACAGAGTAAAAATGTAGCAACAGCTTCAGAGATTTCAGCATTGGAGTTATTTAGAAGCTTAGCCATTTTTACCTTATCAGAAAGAAGCATAAATCCTGTTGGTAGTACAGTTCTCAGATCAGTTCTGAAGTTGTTATATTTTGAACAGTGAAGCAGAATATGAGAAAGTGAATCAGTTGTATCAGGACAGAATCGACAGCAACGCTCATTTTGTGGGATATTAGAGAAGCGACCTTGGAGATGTACTGAAGGAAAAGAGTTACACCTTGCTCTAGTCATGACCCATCTGCAATTATAATTAACAAGATGTTCCAGGTATATAGCAGGGCTAGATTGCTGAGGGATAATCCCAAAGAATATCGGAGAGCAAGACCTTTGCGCTTTGCTCAGGAGAAATTGATATTCTTGATCAAATAATCTAGACTTTAAGCGATGGTAAATCTCCGGAGCGGTGAGCATTTGTAGGGCCTCCCAAGAGAAGCCCAAGGAACAAATTGAGTCATCTGACCCACTGTTGTGCCTATATGAGGAGTTAGTACAGAATGTGGGGCTTTTTTTTGCATATAGGAGTGTTTCATATTATAAACCCCCTTAATTCAGCCTTGATCAGCTTCACCACTCCATAAATCCGTGTCCTGCTACTTTGTGTGTTTTGACACAGCAGAGTAACATGCCATCCTCTTCCTAAATTATACAGTATGAAATGGGTGCTGAGATCTTACAGGCTGAGCCAGAATTGCCTTCAACTCACCTAGCTTCTAGCTCTTTATAATTTTTCAACACAACGCAAGCACAAGGCCGTTCTTTCTAGCCACAGCCGTCTTAGTAAACTTGCTATGGTTCCATAGAGCCATGAGACAAAGCCAAACCAAAAGCTCACATCTTCAGGATCTGGCTTAGTTCTGGATAGCTCTGGGAACCCTGTTGTAACATACAGACAACAGCTGCAATGACGGCTAGTCACTGATAGAGTAGGACCAGCTATCCTACCACTGTGCATCCACCATCTTGAAACACTAGATCAGGAGTCTGCAACCTGTGGCTCTCCAGATGTTCATGGACTACAATTCCCATCAGCCCCTGATCTAGTGTTTGGGGTCTGATGGGGCCTGATGGGATTTGTAGTGCAGGGTCTGATGGGATTTGTAGTACATGAACATCTGGAGAGCTGCAGGTTGCAGACCCCGGCACTAGATTGCACGGTTTTTTGCTAGGCCTTTATTGCAGAGTCTGCAGGCTGGGGTGATTTGTTTGAATGCTTCTCTCTCTCTCTCTCTCTCTCTCTCTCTCTCTCTCTCTCTCTCTCTCTCTCTCTCTCTCTCTCTCTGTGATGTATTCACTTTTGCCTTGTCCCTCCCTCCCCCCATTAACACATCCATTATCACCCACAAACAAAGCACTTGATCCATTTTCCGTCTTGCCTTCTGTTCTTCCTCCCCCTCCCCCCATTTACGGAAACTAAATATTTTTTTGGAATCCTTAAGCCTCTTGTCGTAATCCTATCATCTGCTGCCTACTCTCCCCTTATAAGTGTATTTCGGAGCAAAATAGCCTTTAAGCTTTGAAATGTCCTTTAGGGGGTTAACAAAATTCTGATTAACAATTGCCTTGAGTGGCTTAACGGTGATTGGCAAAGTGCTGGAAAAAGAGGCAAAACCACACAATAGTGGCTGATTGCAAAGCTGCGTTTATCCTAACAGCCCAAACTTCATTAGCCAACCATTAGCAAGTTTGCGGGCAAAGGTTTGTATTCCTTCCCTGTATGGGGAAACAAGGATTGATTGGACGGGGTTCTTTTGGCAGTGGTGCCAACTGGCAGTAGACATTTCCACAGCCTGAAATCCAAAGAAACAATTCTGGGTACAGTGTACAGCATCTCTAAAACAGGGAAAGCCACGGCACACTGATTGATTACAATAAGTCACTGCAAACATTTATTAAAGTGCAAGATCAGTGCAAAAAGATGCAAACTGCTTAGAATTTCCTATAGCAAGAATATACAGTCTGGCCAATATCAGGAATGATACAACAAGACTGTCAGTTCAATACATCAAAGTCACTAGCTTATAAAGCCTGTTGTGGGGTCCAGATATAGGCTGTTAGCTTATTGGTCATGATGAGGAAGGGCGGGTTCTTAACCACATCGAGGAAGTGAGAGATATTTCTACATTTTAACCTAGGATTGAATCAGCAAGATTTACATTACCACTGAGGAAGGGTTTCCAAATGGTTTTTTCAGATTGCGTTCTGCTGATCCTGTATATTCACTGTGGTTATACTAGACAAATGATTGGATTCCTTTTTGACCAGGGTGCTGGCTGGTATGAGAACTGACCACAAATCTACACCACCGTGAGCCTACTCTGCAGGGACATCTGAACTTGTTAGTGAACTTTGTGGCCCTTCGCGGCTTGGAGCCCTCATACCTGCTGGACCGTCTCACCCCAAATGTCCCTAATAGACTGCTGCGCTCTGCGTTGGCAGAGTTGCTGGAAGTCCCCGGCCCTTCAATGATGTGGCTGGCCTCTACCCGGGCCGGAGCCTTTACAGCCCTGGCCCCTCCCTGGTGGAACACTCTTCCTCCAGCTGTCCGGGTCCTGTGGGATCTTAGTGAGTTCCGCAGGGTCTGTAAGACCGAGCTGTTCCACCAGGCTTTTGGTGAGGCCGGCCGCGGATTGGCTGTCCCATTGTGAGGCCCTGTCATAGTGTCATCTCTGGCAGTGCCCTATATTAGTTCCATCTGGGGTGCTGCCAGTCCGTCCCAGCCTTAAGACCGGGTGCCTCTAATATGGGGGATGTTATGCTGCATACTGATTTTAATGTTTTTAGAGGTAATTTAAGTTATTTATTGACTGCTTTTTAGTTTTCTGTTGTGAACCGCCTAGAGCCCTCCGGGGATGAGGCGGTCGATGAAATCTAATGAATGAATGAATGAATGAATGAATGAATGAATCAATGAATCAATGAATCAATGAATCAATGAACTTCGTTCTGCTAAGGGATCTGTCAAAACATCTTTCCTCAGCATTCTGGCTTGGGCCCAAATTGCTGTTCCCCTCCTCACCCTGCTGTAATTACTTTTAATGTTTTAAAAAGCATTGGGAGACCTGATCATAGATCTTTCGTGTAATGTGTCGTTTGGCCCTTAGCCACCATGAATAGATTGATCTTAAAGTATTTCTACTCGGCCTTTCCGCTGGCTTGTAAGACTTAAAAACTCCAAAGTGGAGATCAGATGATGAAAGGAAATAAAGCCATTACCTATCATGAGCTTAAATCTGAGAAATATGCTTTCAAATTCTAAAAGCATAATTGAGTCAAATAGATACATGAGAATATAGAAGAAGAAGATTGGATTTATATCCCCCCTTTCTCACCTGTAGGAGACTCAAAGGGGCTTACAATCTCCTTGCCCTTCCCCCCTCACAACAAACATCCTGTGAGGTAGGAGCTGAGAGAACTCCGAAGCACTGTGACTAGCCCAAGGTCACCCAGCTGGTATGTGTGGGATTAGCACAGGCTAATCGGAATTCCCCAGATAAACCTCCACAGCTCAAGCAGCAGAGTGGGGAAATCAAACCCGGTTCCTCCAGATTAGAATGCACCTGCTCTTAACCACTACGCCACTGCTGCTCCCATATCTATATATAGATATAGATAGATAGATAGATAGATAGATAGATAGATAGATAGATAGATAGATAGATAGATAGATAGATAGATAGATAGATAGATAGATAAATATAGAGAGAAAGATTAAGAAGGAGGGTATAACCAAAGCAAAGAGCTCTTTTCTCTCTCTGCTTGCTTGTATTCACATTATGGTGAATGTTTATACAATTTGTGTACAGTCCACACATGGATTTTTTTGGTACCTGTATTGAATAATGCTTATATTCAATGCATGTATAGCCAAATGCCTGGTTCAAACCCCAAAGGTATCCTGGAACTGGTCCCCAGCTTTATTTTTCAAGTGAACATGTAACCCCCAGGAACAAATTGTTTGGCCCAAACAGGGTGGAGTAAGCAAATTTCAGTAGCACAGGGAGAGCTATGTAACATTTTGGGTTCTTATTACCTTGAATAAAATAATTGGCATTATATATGAAATGTTAACTGGGAAAAAGAGAGGTAAATTGAATATGATTGCTATTTATGTTGTAAGCACTTTCTTATTTCTGGGCTATAATAATCAAACTGAAGACCTATCTTGGATTCTGCCCAATCTGTTCCTTTTTTACACAAGAGGAGCACTTAAGAAGAATCTGGCACATGGACTGGAGGAGTTGGACTTGACTGGGGGAGGGACCGTGGGTCAGTGGAAGAGCCTCCGCTTTGTGCAAAGAAGTTCTCAGGTTCCATCTGTGGCATCTACAATTAAAAGGACTAGGCCAGGGGTAGGGAACCTGCGGCTCTCCAGATGTTCAGGAACTACAATTCCCATCAGCCTCTGTCAGCATGGCCAATTGGCCATGCTGGTAGGGGCTGATGGGAATTGTAGTTCCTGAACATCTGGAGAGCCGCAGGTTCCCTACCCCTGATTCAGGCAGTGGAGATTAGAGTGAAAGACCTTGGCTTCAGACTCCTGGACAGCGGCTGCCAGGCTAACCGACCTTGAAAGACTGACTGTCTGATTCACTATCAAGCAGCTTTGATGTGTAGCGCCTAACTTGGCTCACCCAAACCAAGTTGTTTCCAGCAAGAGCCAATCACTTTCCTTGATATTTATAGAGTCTGCATTTCTAACCAAGTTTCTGTGTTCACTATGGCTGCTTCTGCACAGCTCTTGCTGGGAATTGTGTGTCAGCGTATATGACGCTGACCCCCGGTAAAGACAGGGAAGATGAGCGCGAAAGTGCTGCACTGTCACCCGACATCAACTTATCTTCCCTGCATGGACCTTCCGGGCGCCGTGCAGCCAAAGTCAGGGGATTACGCCCCCCTGCCCTCTTGGCGACCGCTTTGGAAGTCGCGAGAGGCGGGGCGTGTCCACAGGCCTCAGTGACGCCGGGCCAGAAAGGTCGCCCAGGGAAGGTAATAGTCGATTGGAAAAGGGGGGATATAAAGCGTCTTCCAGCTGCTGCCGCTCGCGACAGCAGCAGCTGGAAGCGGTTGTTTTCAGAAAACCTGCAGCTCAGGGAGCGAGGTTTGGAAACAGCAGCTTTGGCACTGCACCCTCTGGGGACGGTGGAGCAAGAGGTGGCGGCGGCTGCAATGCAGCTGCACCCCCCATACAAACAGCTCCCCATCGGGGCCGGCACCTCCATGCAAACAGCTCCCTAGGGATGGCGCTGCAGAAAGGGCCAACGTTCATTATTGTTGTGTTATTGTTAGAGGATTATTGACTTAAGGAATCTTGTTAAACCTACATTTGTTTTGCAAATTCTTGCTCCTTTATAGCCTTTATTACTAAGCTTCTCATGCTTGTCCAAAAGCTGAGGGACGACAGTAGGGGAAATAAGCAAAATGGCCGCCTCCACATGACCTTACATCCGACTGAATTAGCAGAAATGTAATTTGGATGACAAAGCTGAAGTAAATTTTATTGTGCAATGAGGGTTCGCCTTTCCCCACCTTAATTTTGTAGGATTTTGCTGTTGAACTACCTCGTAATAAGGCATATGTTTGGAAATACTGTCATAAATTCTGCTCTTGTTTGTTCTCGATTCATGGACTTTTGGTTCTTTAGACGTTGGCTGGCATTTCTTATGCCTCAGTTACTCCAGAACTTGAAAATGCTTTTGTTTTGCACCTCCGATCTCATATGGAAAAAAAAAACCTTTTCTCTGACATTTCAAACTTTTAGTACCAGTGTTAGCCTCATTACAGTGTTAAATATTGTTGAAAGTAATGGCTTCACGGAGATTGCAAAACAGCTCTACAAAGCATATATATCATGCTAGAATTATGAACGTAACATATTTTGGCTGAGGATTCAAACACTGGAAGGAATTATTATCCAGGAGATATTTAAAGGTCACCTTTCCAAATCCAATAAATCAGAAGCATGTCAAACAAAGAGGCATGAAAAGAATGGGATGATATTCATGTGAAAATTCTTGGTTGCTGCAATGATGTAGCTCTGCAATGCAAAGCTTCAGGGCAACACAAATGATCAGGGACATAATCTTTTATGAGGAAAGGGTTAAAAGGTCAAATCGAACAACAATCTAGGCAATACCTTGTGTTTACAAGGCAAAACATGGATTTTAGGGTTTTGAATTTTGGCTATATGGGCCTAGTTGGCTACCAACTTTTTTTGTCTACTGGGTTTAACTTTCTTTCTTGGCATTAAATAGAGATAAGTAAGATCCCCCTCACTCATTCTGCTTCCAAATCATCCTGAATTTCTCCTCTTTCACTCTTTCTGCAATTCCAGTTTAACTAGAATTTCTAAGATGAATTCCCCTGACATTTGTTTCACTGTAGCATTCCGCTCCTACGTATTTTCCTGCTGCATTTTTCATCCCACCTTTCTTCTCTTCACAGGAAGTCAGTGGTTGTAACCATGGTTCACCCATCTCTAATTTTTATTCTCTACTTAACAATCTTATGAGGAGTAGGCTAGACTGGGAACATGTATCTGGCCCAGTGAGTTGCTAGGATCCAGGGGTCTGCAACCTGCGGCTCTCCAGATGTTCATGAACTACAATTCCCATCAGCCCCTGCTAGCATGACCACTTGGCCATGCTGACAGGGGCTGATGGGAATTGTAGTTCATGAACATCTGGAGAGCCGCAGGTTGCAGACCAGTGTGCTAGATATTCCTAAGTCTTTTCAGTCTGACACAGATGTTTTAACCCACAGGTGTCAAACTTGCGGCCTTCCAGATGTTATGGACTACAGTTCCCATCATCCCCTGCCAGCACGATGCTGGCAGGGGATGATGGGAACTGTAGTCCATAACATCTGGAAGGCCGCGGGTTTGACACCTATGTTCTAACCAATCGTGCTCTAACTTACAAGCCGCTGTAGTGGGTTTGTCTGGGAAGCCAAACTTCAGAGGATGGGAGAACTGACCCTCCTAGACAATATTTCTCCTTTTTTTGAATGGGACATGCGGATAGTTTTATTAGTAGGCATTCATCACTTCATTGTGGTCAGCAATTCACACCACCCTCATGTTTCTTTTTCTCGGCTTGACAGTCAACTGCTTTATTCTGCTAACTTCTGATGAAGCCGGTAGTGCACTGATTCAACAGCTCAGAGCATAATATGGCGAACAACTTGTGCTCCTTGATATTTCTGAGCCAACTTATAGTTGAATAGAAAGATGAGATGTCCCACTGAGTACCTCCCCTTTCTTATCGGTGTCCGCTGTAAAAGAGAATCCCCGGCTATTATTTCTGAAATAGCCCAGAAACTCGCTTCTAGCTGACGGACAAAAGAACCAGAAAGCTGTGATGTATTCATGGGAGAGTTTTGAGGGCTGTCCCACGCTCATCCCAGATTGTTTCATTTTCCCCTGCTGTATTTATAGCAGTGGAGACCCTGGGCCAAGTCTAGCTGGCGATGTCATCACTGTTGCAACATCATTAAAAATAATTCCCCACTACTGTAGAAACCAATGTGTAGGGGAAAGTTGATACATCTACTGCTTTGCTAACTCTCTCTCCCTCCAAGATGTTGGTGTTTTATTGTTTTTGTTATTATTGTCCTTTACTTTTATTAAGAACATAAGAACATAAGAACTAGCCTGCTGGATCAGACCAGAGTCCATCTAGTCCAGCACTCTGCTACTCGCAGTGGCCCATCAGGTGCTTTTGGGAGCTCACATGCAGGATGTGAAAGCAAGGGCCTTCTGCTGCTGCTGCTCCTGAGCACCTGGTCTGCTAAGGCATTTGCAATCTCAGATCAAGGAGGATCAAGATTGGTAGCCATAGATCGACTTCTCCTCCATAAATCTGTCCAAGCCCTTTTTTAAGCTATCCAGGTTAGTGGCCATCACCACCTCCTGTGGCAGCATATTCCAAACACTCATCACACATTGTGTGAAGAAGTGTTTCCTTTTATTAGTCCTAATTCTTCCCCCCAGCATTTTCAATGAATGCCCCCTGGTTCTAGTATTGTGAGAAAGAGAGAAATTTGCTTTGGGAGCCAATGTGGTGTAGTGTTTTTGAGCATTTACACAGCTGACCAAGGATGCGGGACAGCCAGTTCAAATCCTCCCTTTGCCCTGGAGGTTCATTGGGTGGGCTTGGACCAATCACACACTCTTATCCTAACCAACCTTGCAGGGTTCTTGTGAGGATAAAAGGAAGTACAGGAGAACAGTCAAGTTGTTGTGGGTCCTATTGGGGAGAAAAGTGGAGCATAAGTTGACTCAATAAAATGCTTCCAAAAAATGAGCAGCCATCTTGAATCCATTTTATCTCGCCTTTTAAAAGCTATTGATCCTTCTATACCTCTCATTACTGTGTCTGAGCCTTTTAGTGGGTATATGCAACAGCTGTGCCATTGTGACCTCTTGCCAATATTGTACTCTGCTTTATTAGCACCAGAGTCTGGTCCTCCGAGAGAAGTCTCCATCATGATGCTCAAGACTTGACTGCATATACTCTCATCTCCATTTACCAGGTATATTTTAAACACCAGCAGGCAACAGCGTTGTGCGGATTTAATATGATGTATGTCTCCTGGCATACACAAACAAACATGAAGGTTGGATCCTGGGAATCCATTCCCGTAAATGGTAGTGCATCCACAGAAAATAGCGCCTACAGCAAGCTTCCGCGCACCACTCATGTACCCAGCCTGGGGGTTGGCCCTCCTGCTGGCTGACCATATACATTACTGCCTTCTCAAGACAGTGGAAGCCTCTCCCCAAAGCTCTGGCAGATTCCGCATGGGCCAAAAACAGCAGTGTGAAAACGGTGTGAAAACGGTGTAAACCCTTTTACACCGTTTTAAACCCTTTTACACCGTTTTCACACTGTTTTCACACCGCTGTTTTTTGCCCATGCGGAATCTGCCTCCAAACTGTGGAGTGGAAACTGCAAAAACCGGAAACTGCAAAAACCGGCAGGAAAAGTGCAATGTTTCCTGCTTTCCGCATAGGCAAGCAGGAAACGTTTGGAAAATGTTTCAGGGAAAAAGAAATGTTAAAATGCATTTTCGAAATAAAATGTTGTAAGGGAAAACAATTAAAAATACAACATTTTCAAAACAGAAGCTGTGTGGAATTCCAATTCGAAATGGTTTATATTTCACCCTTAAAATGTTTCATTTGGGCTGTGTGGAATGGACCATGGATAATTTATGATGTTAGTTGTAAGCTGCCTTGAGAAGGACGGTAGACAGGTGGGATAGAAATCTTCTAAATAAATAAGACAACCAAAAGGGGGGGGGGGGAGGAAGAAAATTCATTCTCAAGAAACAAAACAGTGTACAATGAATCATAAAAGGCAAATGAATAAATTATGTCACTTATTTTGTCATTCAATAAGTTAATAAACAGTATCCAGGGTTTATGAAATATATCTGGCTTTTTAAAAAATTTCTTCTTTGTGCAATATCAATGTTGTCAATAAAGCTGTACACCGGTTTTTATTAAACCATTCATTTATGAAAGGCGGTTCTTCCTTTTCCCAGTTAGTTGCTATAATCATCTCAGTTGCAGTGAACAAACTTAAAACTAGTTCCATAGCTGTGGAATACACATAATATTATCTTAGATTCAAGCAGAGGTGGGATCCAGCAGGTTCTCACAGGTTCCAGAGAGTAGGTTACTAATTATTTGTGTGCGCAGAGAGGGGGTTACTAATTGGTGATTTTGCCACGTGATTTTTGCCTTAGTTACGCCCCTCCTCTCAGCAGCAGCACGCAGAACTTGAAGCAGTCTAGCAGGAGGGGCACCGGCGTGCGTGGCAGCCTGCGCCTGCGTGCATTCCTTTCCCGCCCAAGGACCGGCGCAGCGGCTGCGTCCTTGCCACAGCCCTGCCGAGGAATGCCCCGTCCCCAGAATGCCCGCCCATGCCCTCGTCGTGCCCCGCCCAGCCCCATTGGCGCTACGCCACAGTTTGAATCCCACCACCATGGGAACCTGTTACTAAAATTTTTGGATCCCACCACTGGATTCAAGGATATGTTGCTGCCTAGTGGCCCTCTAACAAACTGGACTGCAGTTCTCCAAAACACCTGTATCTCACAATGGATCCAAAAGATATGAAATATATCTTATCTTTCCAGCAGATGATGAGCCACACCTCCAATATTTACCCTGCAACAAATTACAGGCGGATGCTGGTCTGTGAAGAGTCAAGTTCCTCTGAAAAATATTTTTTTTCTTTATGGAAAAAAATGGCCTCCATAGTGATGCTGTAGAAATTTCCCCGCAGTCTGTACAGTCTTCACCAACCTTCCCAGACACACCTTTCTCTTAAATCTCAGCAGACACTTAGGTATTCACTCAGCATTCACTACTACGAAACCAAAGTAAAAAAATGGAAACATGAAAATGTTGACAAAAATAAAACAGAACCAAAAGGGAGAACATTATCTCAGCCACTCTTATCCTTTAGTAACATCATGATGTCATGTGTCATAACATGACATTAATCCATCTGCCTATGCTATTATAGTACCTTGAGTTACCAGCAACTCGGCAGAGTTTCTAGTAGACAAGTGTGAGGAAGTTTGGAAATAGGGTTGCCAGATGCAGCTTGGAAAACTCCTGGAAATTAGGGATGGAGCCTAAGGAGGACGAGGATCACAGTAGGGTATAATGCCACAGAGTCCACCTTCTAAAGCATCCATTTTCTCCAGAGGAATTGATCTCTGTAGTCTCATGAAGAGCTGTACATCGGGGGGATCCTCATGTCCCACCTGAAGGTTGGCATCCCTGTTCGGGATGGTGATGCCTGGGGAGGGTTGAGTTTGTGGAGGATGTACACACACATGAAGGGAAATGTCTGCAAATCTTTGTTCTAACCTTGTGCATGAAGAGGCAGCATGGTGTAGTGATCAGAGGGTCCAAGCAAGGTCTGATTCAGTGGCCCATTCTGTCTCACAGCTTAATTAACCTCACGGGGCAGCTGTGAAAGCAAAATGGAAGTGAAATGTCCCTCCCAGGCAGCCCCTTGAAGGAAAAGTAAACTAAAAATGTCCTGAATAGATATGAAGCATTAAGAAGAAGAAGAAGAAGAAGAAGAAGAAGAAGAAGAAGAAGAAGAAGAAGAAGAAGAAGAAGAAGAAGAAGAAGAAGAAGAAGAAGAAGAAGAAGAAGAAGAGGAGGAGTTTGGATTTATATCCCCCCTTTCTCTCCTGCAGGAGACTCAAAGGGGCTTACAATCTCCTTGCCCTTCCCCCCTCACAACAAGCACCCTGTGAGGTAGGTGGGGCTGAGAGAGCTCCGAGAAGCTGTGACTAGCCCAAGGTCACCCAGCTGGCATGTGTGGGAGTGCACAGGCTAATCTGAATTCCCCAGATCAGCCTCCACAGCTCAGGCGGCAGAGCTGGGAATCAAACCCTGTTCCTCCAGATTAGATACACGAGCTCTTAACCTCCTATGCCACTGCTGCTCAGGGATGAGAATACATCAAATACCTCTTTAGTGCATTCATATGCTACACTGCTATATTATTAGCAGAGGCATTAATGGAATGCTTTAAAAAAGAGAGCAGAATTGAAATACCAAGCTACTACTAACACCGGCCAATTTGATATTTTTTACCTGAAAAAGATAATTCCTTCATTTCTTTTTTTAAAAAGATATTTCTCCAGATAAATTGAATGAAACTAAATAATCCTATGCTTCTTTGTACTTCAGAAATGTGGTCTGAACAGTTGCTGACCACATTTAGATAATACTGGGGGTGGGGGTGGGGGGCGGATTGTGTTTTGCAAGGCTGACTGACAAGCCGACCTGTGTCAAATCAGGTGCCCACGAGGCGGAGTAGATTGGAGTTGACAGCACCTGATAATTTACAACTTTCACCTTCAGCTTCTCAGAATTTACATTGCAACCACTGAAGAGAAACCTGGAGGCAGAGAAAATTGATGGAATTGGAACCCGCATGTGACTTCCCCACAACTTTCAATTTTCTCATTTATGCACATGTGGATGATAAGTTGGATGCTTGTGGACAGATCTGTTCTCTGACCCCCTGAACTGGCGGGGCTTCGTCTCTCAGCTATCCATCTTGGCAGATATTCCGTGGTATGTTTTAAATAAACTTTACAGAGAGTTGTTTTCTTTCACTTAACGGATCAACAAGACTTCATCTAATTTACCTTTCTCCTTGAGTGCTGGCACTTGTGTCTCCTCAGAAGGCCAAATTTGCTCAGTTCCAGATGTTTTGGTTATGTGGTGAGGCAGAAAAAGCTCTTGGTGTATTCTCAGATACGATTTGACTAGCTGTTGTATTTTTATCCAGCCCATTGTGAAAGGAACTCAGGGTGGCACACATGGTTTCCTCTTCTCTGTTCCTATCTTCAGGATAATGCTGGTACAGAGCTTTGGCCGAGACAGGAAGTGACTAGCCGAGGTCACACACATGGCTCCTGTTTTGCACCAGAAGTGATATCACATCTTGAACGTTCTAAAAGAGTTTGTTCATGTGATATGACTACGGTTGAAACACTTGACCATTCTTTGTTTCTATGCCCTAAATACAGTAAGATACCCATGAAATACATGAATTCCATTTTCTTGCAATGTTCTCAGTGGCATGAGCGTTATAAGATACCCAATCTCCTGAACAGCTCTGATGTGCTCTTTTGTGGAACTGTTGCAAATTTTATACTGGAAATTAGTAGTTTTAACTGCATTTCTTAACTTGTTTTAAAAATTTGTCCTGTTTTATATGCCAATAAAGGCTTGTGTTGTGTTGTGTGATATCACATGTTGGCATTATGACAGTGGCTGCAGGCAAGAGCGACCCATTGCTGGAAAACCTCTGCTTCAGTAGAAGACTTTGTCTCCCTACTGAAGCCACTGGAGGTCAGAAGAATTCAGTGGGGGCTTGAACTGAGATGCAGTCAAACCCCTTGAGTCCGGGGCACATGAAGCTGAACCGTAGCCATGAAAGGCACGAGAAGAAGCCCTTGGTGAGGTGCTCCTACCCTGTGACACAGGATTAATGGGAATTGTTTTTTTGGTACTGTGAGGCCAGAACTCAGGTCCGGCCTGCTCAGCTGTTTTGAGAAAGATAGGTTAGAAATAAAAGCAAAAGACATCTGACATCAGAAACAAACAGACAGTTTTTACTTAGCAGAATATAGGTAAGAACATAAGATCTCTGACAGAAGGTAACCCCTTCTGGGTGCTATCAAATGAGAGACACCCCCCCTTCTGGGTGCTCTCGAAAGAGAGGCACGCCCACCATAGGAAAGACCTTAGGCTTTATAGATACAAAGAATGCATACGTCACAGTTCATCCCCTTACTCACGTATATAATCCATAACTTTCACGTGCTATAAGCATGAACCTTAAAATCCCATTGGATAGTTCTGTCTCCTTGTCACATTAAGACAGCCTCTATTCTACGTGTCACATTCCTTCTGTTATTCAAACGCTGCATGCTCTTAGCTCATGTCCCTCTACCCATATGCAAACGGCTGCAATAAAACTAGCCTCTGTCTTTCTTGTTTCCAAGAAAAACCTGTTTTCTAAGTTTGCTTCTGAGGAGAGATATCTCCTCAGGGCAGGCAGGCTTGACATTCCTTTAGATCATAAAACTTCCCTTTCCCAGTTTGAAATGATTTTAACTATAAAACAAATATTGATTCTAACAATTATAGAATTATAGTGAAATACCAGTAAATATGAATCTCTCATTATCATTTCTGTGTTTATTTAACATATATAGAAAAACACTTTTTAATTTAACTAATCACCTTCATTTCTAATTCTAACCCAAAAACAAAGTTATAAATGCATATGTCTTCTGTCACGTTGGCCCTTTAGTGACAAGATCTTAAAGATGTTTATCTTTACTTGCCTGCATAACTGCGACGTGCAGTTTGAAACATGCAGTCCTATTAGTCTCTATACAGAAATCCCATTTTGATTCTTAGCATCTTTGGTTCATACAACTTAATCAAATACAAATTTATAGACATTCTGGTCCATCTCCACAGTACCCTCCTAAACTATTGAAGGACTAAGAAAACAGCAATTTCCACCTAACCCCACAAGCTAGTAAGTTTGGAGCACTCTACCTGCCTAGCTGATTATAAATGCTTTAAACTGCAGGCACTAAAAAACTTAACTCGTTTTACGTGGTTAAGAAATTATTGATGCACGCATGCGGGATGCTCGAATCAAAAGGAAATGGGCACTGAAAGAAGAGTCATTTTGAATTTTGAGCACGTTATGCAAGAGGACCACTAAATTGAGGGTCCTAGAACACCCTCGTAAAGTCAAATAGACAATTAAAATGAAACATCTAAAACTAGCAACAGCCATTCACAACTGGGTTTAAAGGCACAAGAATCTTAGCACAGGCAATCTGGGTGTCACCTGGTTCCTGAAGCTTGCAGGCATCCGTTTGGAGCTTCCTCTGTTGCCAGACACCAGCCGGCTGGCTCCTTCCGAACTTGCTTTCATTATTCTCACAAGAATGCGCATCACGGCCAGATACATTATCAGAGTAGCCCAACTCAAGTGCTTCTGTTTGATCTAAAGGGTTGAGTTGTTTAGCAGATTTGTAAGCGACTGATCTTGTGCGATAGGAGTAGGCCGCACACAAAAGAACAAAGAGCTCGGTTGACAATGGCAAGGGCATTCCGGGGGCGTTCTGGGATGGGGTGGAGGCAGATGGAGGTGTTCCAGGACAGGGCAGAGGGCACACACGTGCCCTGGGCGTAGTTCCCCCTCACTCCGCCCCTGCACCATACAGACGGAAGCTGCCATTTTCTCCAGGGGAAATGATCTCTGAAGTCAGGAGATCAGTTGAAATTCGGGGAGAACATCAGTCTGGAGTTTTGCAACCCCATGAAGCATGTGAGAAAGGGGGAGAAAGGTTATCATGTCAGCTACTTTGACAGAGTGGATTTGAACCCAGATCTCCCAGGTCCTAATAAATGCTCAGTTTTTCCATTTAGGGTGCAGCATCTTGCCAGACATTTGGAAACGCCTTGAAGAGTTCAATTCTGGTTTCTGCGCATTGCCAGCCTCCATCCACTGCCGACAAAAAAATGTACGTAGGGTTCAATATTCCGAGAAAAGGGAAAAAAAACCACACCAAAGAAATTTCCTGAAACAAAGCATCTGAAATATACTTACAGATGTTTCTCTGCATTTCCAAAAAAGGGGGGTGGGTGGGGGTGGGGGTGGAGGGAAGCCCCCTGAGCTAAAATGAAAATTGATTTTGAGGGGGAAAAAAAACTGCTGAAGGATATGAGTGGATCATCGTAATTGGATCAACATGCCCCACAAGCTCCGGGCAACCTCGACTTCATTTCTTAGCTGACAGCTTTCTTTCGGAATTTCTCAAACTAAATACAAATGGGTTGATTGCAATATGTGAAACATTTGACCGTCGTATCCTTGACAGTCAACCCCCAGCAGGGGAGATTCAAGAACTATTGTCAAATTCGTAGCCGTCATTCTAAGCCACGAAACCAAGAGAAATGCATACGGGAGCTGATTGAAAAGGCAGGGGGAATGGGGCGGGGGGGGGGGGGGGGGGGGAGAGAACTCAGACTAATTTGCTGTAAGATTACACCAGAACAGGGGAAATGCTAAAAATAAAATAAAGTTGCACACCAGTTTGTGAAAATGAACGTGGAAACAAAGTGGAGAGACCTAATCCGCTAATCCCTCCATACAAATTACACAGGGCCGTTTGCAAAATAAAGCCGTTCGGTTTGCACTCTGTCTCTGCAGAGACAATAAAGAAAAAAAAAACATTGCCCTATGCAATTTCTTAATGCTTTATCATTGAATATCTTGATGTGAACATTTGTAAGGTATGGAATTTACTGTCTCATCAGGTTGAACAATTGTTAGTATTGTTATTGTTTCATTTTGTTTATTATCACAGCTGCCTGTTCATTAGCTGGTTGTTGGCCTTTCATTGCAATTGAAGCCTCACCCAGAGGCCTAGGATGTTGTACTGTATTGGCATAGTATTCGTTGGATCCCAGCAGGGCTGCCTTCTGAATCTGACAATTTTGTCGATTTGAAGATGTTTCAAGTGCTGCCCTAGTGCTTTCGGAATGGCGCCCAGGGTGTTGATTACCACTGGGACGACCTCAGCTGTTTTGTGCCATAGTTGTTGAATCTCAATTTTCAAATCATGGTATTTAGTTACCTTCTCATGTTATTTTTCAATGACCCTGCTGTCATCAGGTACCTCTATGTTGATGATGGTCACTTTCTTGTCCTTGATCACTGTGATATCCAGTGCATTATGTGCCAAGACTTTCTTCGTTTGGATTCAAAAGACCCACAAGATCTTGACCTTCTCATTTCCCGTTGCTTTCTCTGGACAATGTTCCTACCAGTTTTTAGCAGTCCTAATGTATTAATCCTTGAACAAATAAATAATAATTATTATGGTAAATTGATGATGATGATGATGATGATGATGATGATGATGATGATGATGATGATGATGATGATGATGATGATGATGATGATAATAATAATAATAATAATAATAATAATAATAATACAACTTCCTAGGCCTCTGGGTGAGGCTCGAATTGTAATGAAGGCCAACAACCAGCTAAAGATCCGGCAGCTGTGAAATCTACAATAATAATAATAATAATAATAATAATAATAATAATAATAATAATAATAATAATAATAATAATAATAAAAAACATCTTCAATTTAACAAAATTAACATCTGTCAGATTCAAAAGGCAGTTCTGCTGGGATCTGCATAAATACCTCACCGATACATTACAACTTCCTAGGCCTCTGCTGAGGCTTGAATTGTAATGAAAAGTCAACCACCAGCTAAAGAACTAGCAGCTGTGAAATCAACCAATAATAATTTTATTTTACTTGTAAACCAGTCTTCCCATCAGACTGGGAGTGGTGAGCATCAGGAAGTTATACAAATAAAATAAATACAAGGGATGCTGTACATCAATATATATACCAGCAGCAATAAGCCTAGTAATCAAAGCAATCAAAAAAAGCCGATTCTGTGCCACACAAATAAAACATCTTGCAGATGTTTTATAAAGAACTGTTTTGGCTTTTTTGTCCACACAGCTCAAAAAATGTTTCAGGGAAAAATGGTTCTTTTGCCCACCCTCACCCACGCTCACTGCCATTTTCTGAGCAGCTTGTGCCCACCATTTTCTGCCCCTTCAGGATTTTCCGTGCTGTCCACCATTTGCAGAATGTTCCCATGGATGTTTCCTCTGCTTTCAGCTCCTCTGCCTGCCATTCCAGTGTGTATAAAGTACATAAAGTACATAAAGGTGCGGGGGGCATGGCCGGGGCATGGTTCAGGGGCGTTCGGACCCCTACCTGGTGAAACAGGCTCCCTAAGGAGACCAGGGCCCTGCGGGACCTACAGAGTTTCCGCAGGGCCTGTAAAACGGACCTGTTCTGCCAGGCTTTTGGCCAGCTGGGATAACCATCAGACCCCATATCATCTAGGCCTCCCGTGGGCAGGGTTGAGGTTGGGAGAATGAAGTCACCATACTTGTATAAAATTGTTGTGTTGGGAATTTTAATCTAGTGTTTTATATTGGTTTTATTGTATTATTTGATATGAAAATGCTGTACACCGCCCTGATCCTCCGGGGGAGTGCAGTTTAGAAATGTAACAAACAAACAAACAAATAAACAAATGGCTCATTCCGCACATGCAGAATAATGCACTTTCAAACTGCTTTCAGTGCTGTTTGAAGCTGTGCGGAATAGCAAAATCCACTTGCAAACAGTTGTGAAAGTGGTTTGAAAACGCATTATTTTGCGTGTGTGGAAGGGGCCAAATAATGTCAGTTTTGACTGCTGATTCCATGCATGTATTGTTATTCCTTTTAAAAAAATGAGATGTCTTCGAAGCTATGGAGACTTGATATGAGATCTTTCGAGTCTCCATAGCTTTGAAGATATCTCATTAGGGAACAAAAATGACATGTGCACGGAATTGGTAGTCAAAGCTAACTTTATTGATGTACTTTACTGCTGAAACAGCAGGTGGATGAACTGCAAGCAGGAGAAACATTTATGGGAACATTTTGCTAATGGCGGCCGGCATGGAGAAAAACCGCAGTGGTGCAAAACAGCACACGCGAGGGGAGAAAACGAAAACGATAACTCTTTGCAGACAGGTGGGAAAAATAAAACATTTCTCCGCACAACAAGCAGGAAATGTTTTCAAAGCAACTTCGGGGGGAAGTCACTAGTTCAACATTTTTAATTAAATCTGTTTTCAGCAAAAATAAAATATCTTTCAAACATTTTTGGGGAAAAAACCCTGCAGAATTCCACCCCCAAAAGCTGTTTTTTAAACATCATGAAGACATTTTATTTGTGGTGTGTGAAATCAGCCAGCAAGAGAGGAGAGACCAGCTGTGTTAGAATACTGTTACTACCCTCAACCATAAACCTGGTCGAACAATTCTGGAGGAGGGCTTTCTAAGTGGCATATACCATGTTGGCTAAATGAAACCTTTCTATTCAGGGACAGTATAAACTGTATTTGGTGGAGGCAAGTCTTCATGCTGTGCTTGTGAGGAGAATTTGGTTACCCAATAAACATCATAAACTGCTGTACAAAAAACACTGTCTTAAGCAACCTTCCACATCCATTGGCTCAAAGGGTCTCAGACACGAGCCAGTCAGTTTTGGATGAACACCCAAATCCTTTGCTTTTGTTCCATTTAAATGAGTATTATTCACCAGCGATTCTCCAGGATCTTCGGCAGTAAACAAAGATCTTCTCTGATATTTGCAGCCCTTTAACCACAGCTACAAAATGGATGTTGATTAGATGAGTTTAGCGTTCGAGTCAAGGTTATCAGCTGGCTAGAAAAGGAATGGAGCTTGCTCCTGTAATTTTAATAGAGGCTTTGTTTGCAGAAAGGACCCAGTGAAGGTTTCCATGATATGGGCATTTCAGCTTTATGATTGCTGCAGATAAAACTGCCGCTCAAGAGACAATTGGAGCTGGTGCTGGTTGAAAAGGCTTCAGCCCTCATTTAGGATCCCAAACAGCCTAATCCCACACACTGTTTAAGCAGGAACCCTTCTGTCTCTTCTGGGGTTGATACATTCATTGGCTCAGGGGCATGGGCAATGTGGCATCCTCAGAGTGCTAGGCCTTATGATTACAGGATAGAATTGCAGCGTTTGGGACTCTTTAGTTTGGAGAGGAGACGTCTGAGGGGGGATATGATTGAAGTCTATAAAATTATGCATGGGGTAGAAAATGTTGACAGAGAGAAATTTTTCTCTCTTTCTCACAATACTAGAACCAGGGGGCATACATTGAAAATGCTGGGGGGAAGAATTAGGACTAATAAAAGGAAACACTTCTTCACACAACGTGTGATTGGTGTTTGGAATATGCTGCCACAGGAGGTGGTGAGGGCCACTAACCTGGATAGCTTTAAAAAAGGCTTGGACAGATTTATGGAGGAGAAGTCGATCTATGGCTACCAATCTTGATCCTCCTTGATCTGAGATTGCAAGTGCCTTAACAGACCAGGTGCTCGGGAGCAACAGCCGCAGAAGGCCATTGCTTTCACCTCCTGCAGGTGAGCTCCCAATGACACCTGGTAGGCCACTGCGAGTAGCAGAGAGCTGGACTAGATGGACTCTGGTCTGATCCAGCTGGCTTGTTCTTATGTTCTTATGTTCTTAGAATTGCAAGAGTGTGGGTGATACTCAGTAAAATAAAGTCTCAGAAGTTATGGGAGTGGCTGCCTCTCAAGCATGAACTATGGAGCATTACGGACGGGGAACTTTCCAATTTGATTTAGTACTGGTTCGGTTGTCACAACTTTTCTCAGAGAAGGTTTTGGGGGAAAACATTAAATGTTTTCTGAGAACATGCAAGAGAAATTATTTTGGAAAGAAAATCAATGTGTAAAATAAAATGAGGAACAAAGGGACAAGGTGAATTTCCCTCTCAAAAGGGCATGCCAAAAGTTTTGGAGCCGCTACTGAAAAGGTATTGTCTCTTGTACCTCCCATGGTGAGCAACCTCACCTTTACCAGCTCTTGCCCACTTTCACAGTGGATAAAAATAGGAAGGGGTGACATTGCTGGTACAGTAATATCCCCTCTGGTTGCTGCGAATGAGATGCTCTAGGAGTTTTCCCAGTCTCTATGGTCTTTATCACAGAGAATGGAAAAATTTCTAAAGCAGCATGGTGTATGTGTGAGATATCACTTCTGAGCAGGGGCGGAGTGAGGGAACGCTCCCAAATGCCCCCACCATGCCCCGACCATGCCCCCTCACCGGCGCACCCGTGGGGTGTCACACCACCCCCTGCCCCGTTGGCACTATGCCACTGCATCTGAGGGATCACCCAGAAGTGACATTGTTGCATCAGTGACGCCCCCCTCCCCATGCTCAGTCTTTTAAAAGCTCTTGGGGGTCACCAGCAAAGGACTGACAATCCTACCTTATCCCCATATCTCACACACAAGTTGACAAAATCTATCTATCTATCTATCTATCTATCTATCTATCTATCTATCTATCTATCTATCTATCTATCTATCTATCTGTCTGTCTGTCTGTCTGTCTGTCTGTCTGTCTGTCTGTCTGTCTGTCTGTCTGTCTGTCTGTCTGTCTGTCTGTCTGTCTGTCTGTCTGTCTGTCTGTCTGTCTGTCTGTCTGTCTGTCTGTCTGTCTGTCTGTCTGTCTGTCTGTCTGTCTGTCTGTCTGTCTAGTCTGTCTGTCTGTCTGTCTGTCTATCTATCTATCTAAGGGCTCTGGGCGGTGGACAGCAAGCGTCATAAACAATTCAACAATATCAGTTACATTTAAAATCAATCAATCAATAAACACATAAGTTACATAAAAATTACAGCGTTCCACGCAAGTCACATGACGTCCAGTATAAAACTATCAGTAGATAAAGGACCCCTCCCGAAGAGGGGGCGATATAGATGTTATAGGCTCCCAAGATGATAAAGGGAGAACACAGGAAGGGTGCACACCATCAACGGCCGGCTTCCCCAAAGGCCCGGTGGAACAATTCAGTCTTACAGGCCCTGCAGAACTCTCCAAGATCCCACAGGGCCCGGACAGACGGTGGAAGAGTGTTCCACCAGGCTGGAGCCAGGGCGTGAGGCCCTGGCACCGAGGTGGGAAGCCAGCCATTATCCTCATTGAGGGCGGGGACCAC
Source organism: Sphaerodactylus townsendi (assembly GCF_021028975.2). Classification (NCBI taxonomy): domain Eukaryota; kingdom Metazoa; phylum Chordata; class Lepidosauria; order Squamata; family Sphaerodactylidae; genus Sphaerodactylus; species Sphaerodactylus townsendi. The sequence goes on from NC_059437.1 coordinate 10,117,241, forward strand.
CAGTAAATTGGCCTCTGCTGAGCGCAGAGGCGTGCAGGAACATATGTCGGGGGGTAAGGCGGGCCCGAAGTTACGAGGGCCCCAGGCCACGCACAGCCTTAAAGGGAAATACCCATACCTTGTAGATGATCCGGAATTCCACTGGAGAGCCAGGTGCAGCTGGCGCCAATAGCAGAGCTGGATATGGTCACGATAGGCACCACCTGTAAGCAGGCGCGCTGCTGCATGCTGGACCAGCTTCAGCTTCCGGATCAGGCGCAAGGGTAGGCCAGCGTAGAGCGAATTACAATAGTCTAACCTGGAGGTGACCGTTGCATGGATCACGGTGGCCAGGTCAGCTTGGGAGAGGAAGGGAGCCAGCCGTCGGGCCTGACGGAGATGGAAAAACGCAGCCTGGGTTGTATGGGCCACCTGGGTCTCCATTAAAAGAGACGAATCCAGGTGGACCCCCAGGCTGCGGACAGAGGATTTGTAAGGACTTACATGCTCTAGTGCACACCTATATTAATTCACAAGCATGAACACTAAAGCCTAGTGCTACATTTCACTCCCTGCAACTGCAGTAGAACACTTGGAATCTAGGTTGCCTTTGAGCTTTTCCACACATCGCATCATCGCATCGCATCGCATCGCATCGCATCGCATCTCTCTCTCTCTCTCTCTCTCTCTCTCTCTCTCTCTCTCTCTCTCTCTCTCTCTATCTATCTATCTATCTATCTATCTATCTATCTATCTATCTATCTATCTATCTATCTATCTATCTATCTATCTATCTATCTTGGGGGGGGTGGGGGAGGGGGGCGGTGGCGGGGGGGGGATGGGGGTAGGGGGCGGGGGCGGTGGGGGGGGGGGGGGGTGGGGGGGGGGGGGGGAGGGGGGGGGGGGGGGGGGGGGGGGGGGGGGGTGGGGAGGGGGGGGGGTGGGCGGTGGGGGCGGCGGCGGGGGGGGGGGGGTGTGGGGGGGGGGGGGGGGGGGGGGGCGTGGGGGAGGGGGGGGGGGGGGGGGGGGGGGGGGTGGGGGGGGGGGGGGTAGGGGGGGGGGGGGGGCGGGAGGGGGGGGGGGCGGGGGTGCGGGCGGGGCGGGGGCGGGTGGGGGGGGAGGGGGGGAGGGGGGGGCGGGGGGGGGGGGGGGGGGGGGGGGGGGGGGTGGGTGGGGGGGGGGGGGGGGGGGGGGGGGGGTGGGGGGAGCATGGCCAAGTGGTCATGCTAGCAGGGGCTGATGGGAATTGTAGTTCATGAACATCTGGAGAGCCGCAGGTTGCAGACCCCTGATCTAGCAACTCACTGGGCCAGATACATGTTCCCAGTCTAGCCTACCTCATAAGATTGTTATGAGAATAAAATTAGAGATGGGTGAACCATGGTTACACATGACTTCCTGAAAGGAAAGGTGGGATGAAAATGCAGCAGGAAAATACGTAGGAACGGAATGCTACAGTAAACAAATGTCAGAATTCATCTTAGAAATTCTAGTTAAACTGGAATGCAGAAAGAGTGAAAGGAGAAATTCCAGGATGATTTGGAAGCAGAATGAGGAGGGGGATCTTACTTATCTCTATTTAATGCCAAAAGAAAGTTAAACAGTAGACAAAAAAAGTTGGTAGCCAACTAGGCCTATAGCAAAATTCAAACCCTAAATCCATGTTTTGCCTTAAACACAAGGTATTGCCTAGATTGTTGTTCCGATTTGACCTTTTAACCCTTTCCTCATAAAAAGATTATGTCCCTGATCATTTGTGTTGCCCTGACTGCATTGCAAGCTACATCATTGCAGCAACCAGAATTTCACATGAATATCATCCCATTCTTTCATGCCTCTTTGTTTGACATGCTTCTGATTTATTGGATTTGGAAAGGTGACCTTAAATATCTCCTGGATAATAATTCCTTCAAGTGTTTGAATCAGCAAATATGTTACGTTCATATTTAGCATTATATACAGTAGGCTGTTTTAATCTCCGTAAGCCATTTCAACAATATTTAACACTGTAGGCAACACTGGTACTAAAAGTTTAAATGTCAGAGAAAAGGTTTTTTTTTCCATATGAGATCGAGTGCAAACAAAGCATTTTCAAGTTCTGAGTACTGAGGCATAAAATGCCAGCCAACGTCTAAAGAACCAAAAGTCCATGAATCCGAAACAAACAAGAGCAGAATTTATGACAGTATTTCCAAACATATGCCTTATTACGAGGTAGTTCAACAGCAAAATCCTACAAAATTAAGGTGGGGAAGGCGACCCTCATTGCACAATAAATTTACTTCAGCTTTGTCATCAAATTACATTTCTGCTAATTCAGTCGGATGAGTCATGGGCAGCCATTTTGTATTTCCCCTACTGTCTCCCTCAGCTTTTGACAACATGGCTGTAATAAGGCTATAGGAGCAGAATTTGCAAAACAAATGTAGGTTTAACAAGATTCCTTAAGTCAATAATCCTCTAACAGAATAACACAACAATAATGAACGTTGGCCCTTTCTGCAGCGCCATCCCTAGGGAGCTGTTTGCATGGGAGGTGCCGTCCCGATGGGAGCTGTTTGTATGGGGGGTGCAGCTGCATTGCAGCCGCGCCACCCTTGCTCCACCGCCCCCCCAGAGGTGCAAAGCTGCTGTTTCCAAACCTCGCTCCCTGAGCGAGGTTTTCTGGAAACAGCCGCTTCCAGCTGCTGCTGTGCGAGCGGCAGCAGCTGGAAGACGCCATCCCCCCCTTTTCCAATCGACTTACCTTCCCTGCGACCTTCTGGCGCGTCACTGAGGCCTGTGGACACGCCCCCCCGCCCTGCGACTCCAAAGCGGTCGCGCAGGGCAGGGGGGCGTGTCCCCTGACTTTGGCGACGCGCCGGAAGGTCACGAGGAAGATAAGTTGATCGGGTGACAGTGCAGCACTGCGTCATCTTCCCTGTCTTTACCGGGGGGGGGGGGTCGGCGTCATATACGCTGACACACACCCCAGCAAGGCTGTGCAGAAGCAGCCATAGTGAACACAGAAACTTGAAAGAAGTACAGACTCTATAAATGTAAGGAAGTGATTGGCTCTTGCTGGAAACAACTTGGTTTGGGTGAGCCAAGTTATACACATCAAGCTGCTTGATAGTGAATCAGACAGTCAGTCTTTCAAGGTCGGTTAGCCTGGCAGCCGCTGTCCAGGGTCTGAAGCGAAGGTCTTTCACCTAATCTACTGCCTAGTCCAGGGGTAGGGAACCTGCGGCTCTCCAGATGTTCAGGAACTACAATTCCCATCAGCCCCTACCAGCATGGCCAATTGGCCATGCTGACAGAGGCTGATGGGAATTGTAGTTCCTGAACATCTGGAGAGCCGCAGGTTCCCTACCCCTGGGCTAGTCACAATTCTTTGGAGCTCTCTCAGCCCCACCCACCTCACAGGGTGTTTGTTATGAGGGGGCGGGGGAGGGAAAGGAGATTATAAACCCCCTTGAGTCTCCTTACAGGAGAGAAAGGGGGATATAAATCCAAACTCTTCTTCTTTCCCTGCCCTCCCCAGGCAGCTGATGCAGCCAGAAAGTTTCAGATATTCCGGCTTCATACATTTGACTGCATGAAAATATGTAGCGAAAATGATTCTTTGGTGGGCTGCAACACATAGCAGGGTAACTACATTTGCAATGGTGGGTGGCAGGTGTGCCATCACGAGACAGAATATTTATTTAATTTTGAGGCTTTTTCAAACTTTATTAGGATTCCTTATAATCAGGACTGAAAGGATTAGTTTAGAGTTGCCAACTCCAGGTTGGGACATTCTTGTCAATCAAGTAATGGACTCAAATAACTCACCAACAACAACAATAAGAGTCAGAAAGCGAAAATGGTGTGAAGGGAATCAAATATGAAGATGATTCCCTTCAGTAGCAACATCTGCCAAACCTTGTGGCTGGAAGAGACCCCTGTCACTTTAGTTATCAGCTCTCCCTGCCCCTCCTGCTGCTGTCTAAGGCAGCTGTGAAAAGCAAATAGAGCAGGTGCTAGAAGTTAAAATGAACATTTCTGAAGATTTCCAGACTGCGGTAATTTTTACTGATTGGACGTGGCGTATTAAATAAATTAAAGACAAGAGGGGATTTGATTCAGATTTTCATTTGTTAATGTCTCAATTGCAAGTTCCGAAAATAATAACTTTAAAATTGTGCATCTTTTGAAAGTAACCTTGGTAAATTAAAAAAAACCCCACACTTTTCTAGATGAGAATATTTTAATGACAGAAGCCACACCTGTTTAAGAAACCTTTAAAGGGTCATAGTAACAATCGTTTAATATACTCTAGGTGTAAATGAGGCAGGTGATATAACAGCACTTCATCACTGCTAGGAGACCAGATGGCCTTTCTTGATGAGTGAAAAATGTCTCTCTAAAGGGGATTAATTTTGAAATTCGCTTTTTTGACTTCTCCTTACATGGGACCCCCCCAGTAAAAGAAACGTTTTGTGTCTCATTTTGCCAGGAGAGGGCACTTTTGACACTCATTTTGCTGTGACAGTTTGCCTACAGAAGATTGCATCAAAACCGGGGCAGCCCTTTGAAACTGCAGCATCAGTGTTTTGTTTAGGAAATGTCTATTTATTATGAATCGGAACAATTAGCAAGGGCAAACTGGTGGAGGTGAGGGACATCGTATTAAATATAACTTATGGTGACTGTAAGGGGGAGGGAATTTGTTTATACCTTTAAGAAAGTCCTCATCTTATGGGAGAATCTCAGTTGTGTTCAGGAAAATCCATGTAGGAGTTACTGATTACAGGATTGCAGTCCTAGAGTTTTGAGTTTAGTGGCAGGGCTGGGTAGAATCTGTTTTTATTTCAAAATCCACCTTTGTGCACACACAGATCAGGCACCTGAGGGTAATATTTTCATATCCCCATTCCTGTGGCACATTGGCTCTGGGTGGAGTACCGTATTGGGTTCAAGGTTTTCATATTAATCTTCAAAGTCCTAACCATCTGGGACCTTTGTAACTGTGAGATCACCTCTCCCTAAATGTCCCCCCCCCAAAAAAAAAGTATTACACTCTGCAAATAAAAACTTGCTGGCAATCCCTGGCCCTAAAAGTGTCTGACTGTCCTTGGTCAGAGCTGGGGCCTCTTTGGCTCTGGTGCCAGCCTGGTGGAATGCTCTGTCAAGTGAGACCAGGTCCCTGCAGGATTTATCACAGTTTCACAGGGATTGTAAGACCAAGTTGTTCTGCCAAGCCTATGGTTGAAGGCAGCAGCATCTGAGCTGGCCTCCCTCCCCACTCCTTCTCTTCCTGTATTATTATTTTGGGATTATCTAACGTTTGAAGGGTATTGAAATTTTAGTTGTTCCACCACTACAGGTTAGTATATGTCCATGATGGCTAACCTATGGCACTCCAGATGTTCATGGACTACAATTCCCATCAGCCCCTGCCAGCATGGCCAATTGGAATTGCAGTCCATGAACATCTGGAGTGCCATAGGTTCGCCACCACTGGTGTATGTTAATGCATCAGATTTTGTTATGTTATTATCTCATTGTCCATCAGTTCTATTGAAATTGATCATGTTATTGTTAGCTGCTCTGAGCCTACTGGGGCAGGGGAGAGTGGATTAGAAGTCTAAATAGAAAGAAAGAACGAACAAAAGAATGAAAAAAAGAAGGAAGGAAGGAAGGAAAGAATCACAAGTGGCATGTCAAAGAGCCACATGTGGCTTTGGAATATGGTTGTGTGGTCCTACTTGGCCACAGGCAGAGGATAGGGGAGGTAGGGTTGCCAGATAGAGGTTAGGAACCTCCTGGAGATCTGAGAGAGGAGCCTGGAGAGGACAGGGATTTCAGTGGTGTAAAGTCTGCCCCCTCCATATTTTCCAAGGGAAGTGATCTCTGTAGTCTGGAGATGAGCTGCAATTCCAGTAAATCCACAAGCCCCACTTGGAGGCTGGTATCTCTACTCCTGAGCCACCAACTATCACTGATACAGAAAATCTTCATCTACATCATAGGTGTCACACTCGCGGCCCTCCAGATGCTATGGAATACAGTTCCCATCATCCCCTGCCAGCATCATGCTGGCAGGGGGTGATGGGAACTGTAGTCCATAACATCTGGAGGGCCACGAGTTTGATACCTATGATCTACATCATTAGTTTCTCTGAAAAGTATTTCTGGCACAGACTGGATTACTGAACGTTGGGCATACATTAACTGTTTCTTGAAGAAGAAGAAGAAGAAGAAGAAGAAGAAGAAGAAGAAGAAGAAGAGGAGGAGGAGGAGGAGGAGGAGGAGGAGGAGTTTGGTTTTATATCCCCCCTTTCTCTCCTGCAGGAGACTCAAAGGGGCTTACAATCTCCTTGCCCTTCCCCCCTCACAACAAACACCCTGTGAGGTAGGTGGGGCTGAGAGAGCTCCGAGAAGCTGTGACTAGCCCAAGGTCACCCAGCTGGCTTGTGTGGGAGTGCACAGGCTAATCTGAATTCCCCAGATAAGCCTCCACAGCTCAGGCGGCAGAGCGGGGAATCAAACCCGGTTCCTCCAGATTAGATACACGAGCTCTTAACCTCCTACGCCACTTCTGCTCTTGGTTTGGAGGGTGCTGGTGAAGTTGCCAGGTTGCATTCTAAAGTTGCATTCTAACGGTTCCCCCTTTATATGTTAAAACTTGCTGTTGAATCAGAAAGATGAGCAACCACAGCATCTGCTACCTGCCCTGGACCTTCCATCCATCTTTCTCCCCATCTGTTCTGTAGCACACAAGCAGGTGACATTTATTACAGCAGGTAGGGATGGAAGGAAGCAGAAAGGACAAGTGAGAGAGAAAAATGGTGTGGGGTGATGCTATAACATTCTGGATTCAACAGCAGGAAATCTCTGGATTGTGATCCTAAATGGGTAAACTATGGCCCTCTATCAGTGGTGGGATTCAGCAGGTTCGCACCACTTCGGCAGAACTGGTTGTTAAAATGATGCTTGTAAACAACCAGTTGTTAAATTATTTGAATCCCACCATTGCCCTTTATGAACATAAGAACATAAGAACGAGACTGCTGGATCATACCAGAGTCCATCTAGTCCAGCACTCTGCTACTCACAGTGGCCCACCTTTGGGAGCTCACGTGCAGGATGTGAAAGCAATGGCCTTCTGCTGCTGCTGCTCCTGAGCACCTGGTCTGCTAAGGTATTTGCAATCTGAGATCAAGGGGGATCAAGATTGGTAGCCGTAGATCGACTTCTCCTCCATAAATCTGTCCAAGCCCCTTTTAAAGCTGTCCAGGTTAATGGCCATCACCACCTCCTGTGACAGCATATTCCAAACACCCGTGTTGCGTGAAGAAATGTTTCCTTTTATTATGCATGCTCTGCTTACCCAAAGGCAGTTTAATCCACAGTGGGGCTTCCCCATGTTTTTCTGGTTACACACAAGGAGAGCCCACTGATTGCTCCAAGCTGCCATTTTCCCTGCCCCTGCTTCTGGGTTGCTCCCAGGTCAGCTGGTGGAATACTGCCCCCCCCCCCGGTTATAGAATGTTAGTGTGATTTTTTAAATCCAATCCCACCCCCCCAGAAATGCCTGCCAAGGAGTGGGTGGAACTGCTCCTGTGGGTGAGAGAAGGCACAGAGGAGCAAAAAATCTGAAGCAGGGCAAACAGACGCTACCCTGCTTTGCTTTCCCTGCTCAGGCAGGGTAAATATTGAACTTTCACCACTTTCGGAAACCATGGGGATTATTGGATCTACTGTACAGGGATTTTGGGAGGGGAAAAATCAGTGTGCAACAGAAAGTCTCCCCCAAAGGGAATGTATATTCACTTTGGGGCAGACCACAAATACATAATAAGTCTACGGCTAAATTATGAAGATATGCACTTTGGATTGCACTGACTTTTGTTCCATCTTGATAACTAGACTTTATTGACAAATGGAAGGACGTTCACGAGCTGCAAACCTATTAAGAGACCTGGTGGGAATAACTGACATCTTTTAATCTTATCTCTTAAATATGTAACACTTCTGTCTAGGGAACTGGGCAAATATTTGCAGATGAGAGAACGGTCTTGGAAGTTTCAAATTAATTGTGTTGAGTCATGAGGATATAAATTATGCCTGTGGAAATGAAAAAGGGAGGGGCTTGGAAAAGGCTGGTTTGGCTGGTGAGTTGGTGCTCACAGAACGCATCAAAGTACCAGGATGAAACAAAAATTGGTAAGGCAGAATTAGCTGGGATTATGACCACTGCAAGAGAGGGGACAGCATAGTACAACCCCCTCTCATCCAATCTGGGAAGCTGAGTAGGACCAGTACTTATAAAGGAGACCTCCAACTAAGATTGCAGAGAAAGGCAGTGGCAAACCACCTCTGTTTAATCGCTTTCCTTGAAAACCCCACCAGGGGTCACTGTAAGTCAGCTGTGACCCGGCAGCACTTTACACAAACACACACTAAAAGAACAGAAATCCCAGCAGCAGCAAGGAAACATACCAAATGATCAGTGATTCTGCAAACGTATATGTAAAAGCTTGATGTTACGATGCAATAATATGGCTTGGAAACAGACTACCCAGTGACTGGGGGTAATCCTGGGTGGACAACAGAGATCCATATGGTGGGGACTGTATCCTGTTAGGAAAGGAGGGGTGAGTAACAACAATAGAGAGGGACAGAACAAATGCTTGTAAATCACAGACAACAGAAGTAGCAATTCCAGGAGCACTTCAGAGCACACCTGGTGGTTGGCAACTCTAATTTTAAGGTGCTTTCACACATCCTGAGGGAAAAAAACGGGGTCAGTGATATCTTTCATCTACATCACAGTTGTCAAACTCGCGGCCCTCCAGATGTTATGGACTACAGTTCCCATCATCCCCTGCCAGCATGACTGTGCCCCGCCCAGTCCCATTGGCGCTATGCCACAGTTTGAATCCCACCACCATGGGAACCTGTTACTAACATTTTTGGATCCCACCACTGCCCATTACCCTAGCTGCTTACCTTGAGGCTGGTAGCTGCACAATGGGGCTGAAGTGTGGTCTCCTCACATGTCTCTGGTGACACGCGAGGAGGCAGCCCAGTCCCTGCCTTGCAGCTGCTTGCTCGTCTCAACCAGCTTTTCTTTTAGCTGCTTCTCTTAACTTCACCCATCACTAGTTCTCACTGTCCCTCTCCCCTGCCCCCAGAGGCATATCAAGGGGAAATGGTGCCTAGGGACAACACTTGCTCCGCCCCCCGTGCCCTCTATGCTCAGGGGAGGGGCTTGGGGCGGGGCTGGCTCAGATGAGCACTGTGGTGGCAGGCCAGCTCCTGAGCACAACACCCATCTGAGCCGCCCCCTCACCTGGGGAGGGCAGAAGCCGGCCTGCAGGGAGGTGGGGAGGAGGGCACCGTGGCGGGTGGCCCAGGAGCCAACCTGCTGCCATGGTGCCATCCAAGCCGTCCACACCCCCGAGGGCCTGGGAGGGAAGGAGGTGGCTCGGACAGGCACCGCAACAGCAGGCCGGCTCCTGGCAGCAGGCCGGCTCTGCATTTAGGCACCTCCCTTGCTCTTCTGAGCTGAGTGGGTGTGGGGGAGGAGGGGAGTGGGGGTCAATTTTGCACCCCCTACCATTGCACCCGGGGTCATTGACCCCCCTGTCCCCTGTGGGCGGTACGCCCCTGCTGCAAGAGAGAAGCTTGTTTTTAAAAAGAGACTTGCTTCAAATAAATTTTTTAAAAAGCCCTTGTGATCAGCACGGAGGGTGCAAGCAGAGCTGGAGAGGTGAGCTGGAGTCAGAGAGGGAAAAGGAGTTTTGTATGCTGCCTGGAGTCTCCTTACAGGAGAGAAAATCAGGATATAAATCCAAACTCTTCTTCTCCTTTTCTATACTTTCCTGAATTCCTTTTGGCATCCTATTCCTGTTCAACCCAAGAACCAAGAGCTGCATACTTCATCATCACCAACCTTTTATTGGCATGAGTTTAAAATACAACAGATAGTTAAAGTACGTAGGTACAGACATTACCAGCAGTTAAAACAATAAATAGATAAATAAACTAAAATCTGCGGCGAATCTGTTGGGCCAGCGCCAAGAATTTGGCAACATCTAGGGATCTCTGAGGATACTGATCACAAAGCAGATAGAAAGATTTGACCTTGTCTGATGAGTGGGCATAGTTCTCAATATATGGGTCTATATATTGTCTTCTAATTGAGGCATGTAGTTCGCAATCTAGGAGGATGTGCTCGGTTGTTTCGATGGCTTTTTGTGAGCAGGAACACGTTCTTTGTTGGTATGGGATCTGGAGAAATCTGCCGCTCAGGACTGTTGAGGGTAGGGCGTTCAGTCTGGCTAGCATTAAGGTACGTCGGAGGTACGACGAAGAGCTGCATACTTAAATAAAGGGGGAAAAAACCCTGACAAAGGTGGTATTGTTGGTTCTACCGTGGTTGAGAAATAATTGTAATAATCAAAATGTCAAATGATGATAATTCATTTTAGAGGCCCCAATCTAAGACTCTGAGCTCAAAACTGCTCTATAATGATAATGTTTGGTGGTTATCTGAAGGAGAAATAAGTGATTTTTTTTTAAAAAAAGAAACACTACTTTCTATATTTTGTTTAGGGAAAGTGTAGTGTTGCTGTAGCAACAAAGCCATTTCTCAGAACTCATATAACATTTGAGAGATGCAGAAAAGTGCAAGAAAGAGGTATGGCTAACTTTAATAACATCCAGCTTTTTTGGGGGGGTGTGTGTGTGTTGTAGCACTCATAGAAATCAGTGCGTTTTCATTTTATGATCCCCCCTCCCCTTTCTTTAAATCAGCTTTGTCAACAACATTTGACAGTTTCCTAGTCCTTGAAAGATATTGTGCTCATTTCAGGAGAAACAGAAGACGCGGTGTAATTAACAAACACCCAGCCACAAGAGAAAACGCACACTTCCTTTTTCTTGATTGATCGCTGGAGGTTTCCTAAATTTGGGTGTTGACAATTCACAAATGACTCTGTTAAGACCTGTGCGGGAAAAAATGTGAGTGATTGTAGCAAATGAACAACCATTAATCACAAGCCACCGCCAGGCCTCCCGTAGTATCTACGGCGGCTTTTAATGTATGTTTCCCTAATTGGAAGTTACGGTGGTAGTGCAGAATCCCAAATGAATCACAACCTCTGTTGTGCGGCACAGCGCAGCGGCAGCTTTCTTGCGTTTTACTTTGGAAGATCAGCTGAAAAGTTGGAGAAATTTATGATCCCCACCATTTATCCTCCTAAGCTATAAAAATATGCCAGCGGAAAGCCCCGGAAAGGTTTAACGCATTGTCAAAGCACTAATTTCATTCTTCATTATCCCCCCCCAAATCCACATTTAAAACCAGGTCCTCTGAACTATGGCGGGCTGTTGTTTAATGCATATCTGTATGTAGATCCTTGACAGAAACCATTTTTCTTACCTCTCTGGTGGCTCATATAGGAAGATTTACACCCATTATGCATAAATTCTTTGTCTCATAATGTTGCTCCAGCATAATCAGCAGAAAATCCGCGGAAAAGGCCGCCACAAAATGTCTGAGAAACCTGGATCTAGGCCACCTTTGGTTGTTTTCCAAAGGTCTTTTTCCATTAAAAAAAAAACACACACATTCTCCATCTTCCAGTGATACACGGCTATGTCAAGAACGCCGTCGGAGAGCCAATGCATTTCGTGAAAATCTGCTTCTCGTGTCTATTCATTTTGATCCCATTAATGCAGGTTTTGTTAATAATTTATAAAGACTGTAGAAGTTTAATGTTAAACATGGAATCTGAATGATATGAAGAGAGAGCAAGCGTTGCGACTTTTCATTGTTTGGTGGCAATTCCTCCTATCCTGAGACATCTGTGAAATAATCCAAGATGGCAGGTGTGGCAAACACCCAAACGGGTATGGAAGGTTCAGATGCTGGATGCTCTAATGAGGCGTATCTGTAATGGGGACAGGAGGGGTCAAATGACCCCAGGCGCAATGGCGGGGTGGTGGTGGTGGAAATCACCCCACCTCCTCCTCCCCCGTGCCAACCTGGCTTGGAAGCAAACCAGCTCCTGGGCTGGCCTGCTGGTGCGGTGCCTGTTGGAGCCCCCCCAAGCCCCCCGGTCTCACTGCAGGCTGCCTCCCTGCAGGAGCAGCAGTGGTGTAGGAGGTTAAGAGCTTGTGTATCTAATCTGGAGGAACTGGGTTTGATTCCCAGCTCTGCCGCCTGAGCTGTGGAGGCTTATCTGGGGAATTCAGATTAGCCTGTACACTCCCACACACGCCAGCTGGGTGACCTTGGGCTAGTCACAGCTTCTCGGAGCTCTCTCAGCCCCACCTACCTCATAGGGTGTTTGTTGTGAGGGGGGAAGGGCAAGGAGATTGTCAGCCCCTTTGAGCCTCCTACAGGAGAGAAAAGGGGGATATAAATCCAAACTCCCCCTCCTCCTCCTCCTCCTCCTCCCTCCTCCTCCTCCTCCTCCTCCTCCTCCTCTTCTTCTTCTTCTTCTTCTTCTTCTTCTTCTTCTTCTTCTTCTTCTTCTTCTTCTTCTTCTTCTTCTTCTTCTTCTTCTTCTTCTTCTTCTTCTTCTTCTTCTTTTTTTTCTTCTTCTTCTTCTTCTTCTTCTTCTTCTTCTTCTTCTTCTTCTTCTTCTTCTTCTTCTTCTTCTTCTTCTTCTTCTTCTTCTTCTTCTTCTTCTTCTTCTTCTTCTTCTTCTTCTTCTTCTTCTTCCTGTCCTCCCCTTAATAAAATGGTGCCTGGGACTTACCCTGGATGCGGCCCCCAAGCTGTGCTCTGGCCCCAAACTCCCTGCCTGGGGTGCTGTGATTGCACTCTGGCAGGTCTTGCTCCATTCAGGAGCAGGGCCAACTGGGCTTGCCTTGCCCCCAATCTCCATGTGGACGTCAGGAGTGGGGAGAGCTCACCCCACCTGCCATCCTCACATAAAGGTGAGGTGTGTCGGCATGGACCTGTTTGAGCCTGGCTGAGACTATGCTTGGATCCGATCTATAAGCTTTCACCTTGCAGCTTGTAGCTTGATCCAAGCTCAGGAGTCTAGCCTTTGGTGTCCAGCCTTTGGTGTCCAGAAGAAACATCTCTTTGGCATCCCTTTGTCACATTTCTATGGTCAACACTGCATTAAGAGACACCCGTTCATTTCAGCAAATGACACGTTTTTTGTTGTGCCCCAAACAACAGAAGGAGTCCCATGGCACTTTGAACAATTTTTAAGTATCATAAACAGGAGGGCACACTGAGGTACATAATCAACAGGTAACTTTATTTTTATAGTAGAAGGTATTTCAGAAGGAAACCTTTACAATACTGGTTGCTAAGAAGAGCCGAAATGAACGAAAACTGGAAAATGAATCTACTCTTGCTAAGGCGTTGATATCCAGCACTTTTTAGTATGGCAAGTGGTTTAGGATTGTCAACTCTGGATTGGGAAACTGCTGGACATTTGGGGGTGGAGCCTGAGGAGGTAAGAATTTGGGGAGGGAAAGGATCTCACCAGGGATGTGATGTCACTCTAGGACTTCAGCTTCTCCTAGACTATGATATACTATACAGTCTGCTCCCCAAAGCTGTCATTTCCTTTAGGGGAACAGATCTCTCTAGTTTGGAGATCAGTTGTAATTCCAGGATATGTCCGGGTCCCTTCTGGAGGTTATCAAGCAAATATTTGCACACAATATGACTAGCAGCGATAGACTGTACAACTTGAGAATTTACTAAGTCTACAAAATATACACTTGTGGGGCCATATCTCAGTAGTGCCCCAATGTACCTTCATGTATTTCTCTCAAACAGTAATAAACACATTCATAAGTTGTAGCTACACTTCTACATTTGCTTCCCCAATCTTCACAAGGATAGCTGTGAACATAATACCGTGTTTCCCCGAAAATAAGACAGTGTTTTATATTAACTTTTGCTCCCAAAGATGTGCTATGTCTTATTTTCAGGGGATGTCTTATTTTTCTGTGTTCTGTTCGTCGAGCCTGCTTCCAAACAAAAACTTTGCTACGTCTTACTTTCAGGGGATGCCTTATATTTCGCACTTCAGCAAAACCTCTACTACGTCTTATTTTCAGGGGATGTCTTATATTTTGGGAAACAGGGTATTAACATCCCAACATGAGCGGCCAGCTTCCGGATCTGGTTGGGCTTCGACAAGTCTTCGGAGGCTCGTGAGTGCATGATATCTAAATGCAAATATGCATATTACTATTCAAACTATTACTGCAATTCCAAGTTATAAGGAAGGGCTTCCATTCTGCTTGCTTTCCATGTTGGTCTATAAGTCACATATAAGGTTCTTCTTTTCAAAAATCTGAAATAGAATACAAATACATGAGCAGGTTCCTAATTAAACAAAGATATTCTGTTCTAGTCAATCTAAATGGCAAAAATAAGAGGGTCAGAATAGAGCAATGATCAAGTCAGACTTCATTTGTCTCTGCAGAGCTTTCTTTTGCTGCAAAGATGGTTTTGAGGCAAGAGTGCTCTGGCAGTCATTTGATGGCCAGTAGCAAGCACACCTCCGCTGTTAGATCTCAGACCCTCAAGCCAACAAACAAACTCTGAGTTATTGATCAGAAGTGTTTATTGGGCAGGCATCAAAGTACCACACTGGTAAAGCCTGTTCTGATGAAGCTGGGGTTTAAAACAATACCCTTTATCCCCCAATCAAGCCCCCCCCCTCCTGCTTTCCCATGAATCTGTGAAAAACAGCTTTTGGAGCTAAGGTGCCCAAAGGTCACCAGCAGATGACCTTTGGGCACCAGCAGAACCGCCCTGAGCCTTCGGGGAGGGCGGTATACAAATATAATAAATAGAATAAATAGATAGCAAGAGAAAGCCACCTGGCTTCCTGCCCCATGAGACAATGAAAGCATCATTTTCCCCTGGGAAAGAGAGTCAGGGGAAGCCTAGTTGTCTACAAACATGTGAAGCCATAAAGCAACGTTCAAGGAAAGACTTCGCAGATGGCAGTGGTTACATATATCAGGCTGGTTACATATGTCTCAATAGCAGCGGCAAAGTGTTATTTTAAGGAGATCCATGGTTCTGGGAATACATCTCAATCAACTAGATAGCCTCTCCCTGACATCCACACGGGTATTGATAATTAAAGTGGTACAGTTCATTAAAAAGCAAAGACATCCAGGTTGGAATTAAGTCCCATTGGATATGTAGTCCGCAGCCTGTGGATGTAGACTGCCTCCATTCTTTGCAATTCTTGTTGAACATTAGTTTGTGCGTCTCCTTCCTCCACTTGCCAATATGAAGAAGCAAAGGGATTCAGGCTTGCGATGTTTCTGCATGAAGTGTCCCATCAGGGGTCCCTCCGTGGCCCTGTTACGAATCGGGAAAAGTGTTCAAGGACCCTAATTCCCCCCCTCCTGCATGTCTGACCGATTCCATTTAACCCCCAATTGCAATGCATCAAATACACAACATTCTCAGTATTACTGTGATTGAATTGCTTGATTTCTCTGTAAAAGTTTTCTCTGGCAATGTTGATCTCCTTGCACTCATGCACTATGTATTTATTTTATTTTTTATTGATTGGGCTTATACACCACCCTCCCCCAAGGGGCTCAGGGCACTGAACAACCATAATATAAAATGCAGCTTTAAAACACAGTATAAAATAACTAAATATCACTTAATAAAACCAGGAACCATATAGCATTAGATGGTGTCATGTTCCCCCCCCTCTCCCCCCTTGCACCCACGGGAGGCCACATGGAACAGCAGCGGTGTTCTTAACCAGGCTGGCCAAATGCCCGCCGGAATAGGTCCATCTTATAGGCCCTGCAGAAACTCTGCAAGTCCCACAGGGCCCTGATTTCCCTTGGAAGCCTGTTCCACCAGGTGGGGGCCAGGACTTTTACAGCCCTGGCCCTTGTAGAGGCCAGCCTGATTGCTTTAGGGCCAGGGATCACCAATAGGTCCTCCTCCGAAGAACGGAGGGGGCTAACGAGGCGATAGTGGGCATGCTTTGCATGTTACACACTTATAAAGTGCTGAAACACACTTATAAAGTGCTGAAATACTTAAAGTGAAATACTATAAAGTGCTGAAATACTTTGCATGTTACACACTTATAAAGTGCTGAAATACTTAAGGATGCAATTTCACATATCCTGAGACATTTCACCTTCGCTGGAGTCGGATGAATGCAGTTTGCATCAATGAGATAGCCAAGGAATTCAGTCTGGGATCTGCTGAGCAAACATTTTTCATGCCCAGGCCATATTCATGCCCCTGTGGCACCAGCATTTCAGTGAGTCTACCAGAAATAAGTATGTTCTCAAAATATGATACTATGCCAGGAATTCCCTTAACAATGTGGCACCAGCATTTCAGTGAGTCTACCAGAAATAAGTATGTTCTCAAAATATGATACTATGCCAGGAATTCCCTTAACAATGCCTGCTATGAAGCTTTGGAAAATGCCAGGAGCCACCTAAACACTACACTAGAGGCACTTTGTTTTGAAAACTTCATGGAGAATGGTGATGGCCTAGATTTCAGTGACTGCATTATCATCACAGAAACCCAGTGTGACATAGTGATAGTCAAATCAATGTTTATTATGGTCACAGACCAGCATAAAGTAAATAAGATGAAGGATAAAACATGTTAAAGGGTAAAGCATACTAAAACAGTACACATGTATCTAAAAGAAAATATAAACAAAACATTGTCGAAGGCTTTCACGGCTGGAGTCACTGGGGCGTTGTGTGGTTTCCGGGCTGTGTGGCTGTGCTCTAGTAGCATTTTCTCCTGACGTTTTGCCTGAATCTGTGGCTGGCATCTTCAGATCCTCTTCAGATCCTCTGAAGATGGCAGTCACAGATGCAGGTGAAATGTCAGGAGAAAATGCTACTAGAACACAGCCATTTAGCCCGGAAACAACACAACACCCCAGTAAACAAAACTTACTGTTAAAAAGAAGTTGGGAACACAAAAGGTAAGGGAATATAAAAAAAAATAGAATAAAAGCATAAATACTAAGGGGGAATACAAACTTTGAAAATTTTAAAAGGGGGATAGACACAATAAACAATAACATTGGTAAATTGAAAGCTAAAGCTACCAGAATCAGATCATTACGCCTACTTTATAGTACCTGCGACATACTTCAAGGACTGCTACACAGTACTTGGCCACATTGTACGTTCTGTCAGGATTGGTATCTGTAAGCAGCGTGGAAATACGAAATTGTGTGGTCTGGGAATCTGCACAACAGGGGTGAAATAAAACTAATACCATCTGTGAGAACCAGATTTGAATATTCATTCCGTCATCATGGAAGGTCATTGGGTGACCCCAATCAGGCCACACAGTCTTATATCAACCTGCCTCTCAGAACTGTCATGAGGATAAAATAGAGAAGAGGGGAACGATGGAAAGGGCTTGGGGTTTCCATGGTGACGAAAGATGGCGTACAAATAAACAATATAAATAAATAAATCCACAGCAGCTGATAGGCCCACTAAGGGTCCAATCTGCCAAAGACCATCCCTCCTGATAATGAACCAAAAGGTGACTCGCCATTAGATTTGGGTCTGAGTGCTGCTTCAGGACCTGAGTACTTATAACCAAGTACAGATATTACCATTGGCCTTATTAACAGGTGAAATTGGGTACTTCCTAGTATGGCCAGTATATTTTCTATAATTTTATTATCCTCTCAGAGATCTGTCTGGTAGAACCACAACATGTAATTATTGCCAATAAATACAATGCCGTTCTGAACGGTATCGCAGGACTCATAGGTGTGCTTCCAAGATCACGATAAATATGGGACAGTTATTAAGAGGAAAAGCCTGTGGGTTCCATTGGTGTGTCACCCACTTACACACAACTTGACAACTGAAGACTTCTGCATCCACTGCAAACCACAGTTTATCAATTTCGTAGGTTTGTTCCAAACCAGGATTCCAAACCAGGATTCCAAGCTCTGACCTAACCTTGCTGTGGAAGGAGTTGGCGGTTTAGCTGTAACAACAAATCATGATTTTCAGTGAAAGGCGAAGTCTTTCATTACCAGGCTGTGTATGGGGGTGGGATGGGGGGGTGGGGGTGGAATGGAACACACAAGTCTGAGAAACCCCTCTCCCCTCTCCCTTCTGTTTTCTATGGCTCATTCCGCACATGCAGAATAATGCACTTTCAAACTGCTTTCTGTGCTCTTTGAATCTGTGCGGAATAGCAAAATTAACTTGCAAACAGTTGTGAAAGTGGTTTGAAAACGCATTATTTTGCGTGTGCGGAAGGGGCCTCTGACAATACTCCATTGTTTCCCATTGTGTGTGAAACATGACTTTACGCTTTGTGGAAGTCGGTGTGGTATAGTGGAGTTCGGCACTAAGATGGGCAAGAATTGGTCCAAAGCCCTGCAGCAGTGAAGCTCAATGGGTGACCCTGGGCCTGCCCAGAAGGCTGCTGTGAGGATAAAATGAAGGGAAGGTCATCATACCCTGGGAACTCTTTAAGGAAAGCTGTGACAAAAATGTAATGTTATGTTATAGGGTTGCCAGGATCCCCCTGGCCACCAATGGGAGATGGAGGTGTAGGGTTGCTAGATCCAGAATGGGAAACTCCTGGAGATTTGGGGGTGGAGACTGGGAAGAACATGGACCTCAGCGGGGTACAATGCCATAGGATCAACCCTCCAGGGCAGCGGTTCTCAACCTGTGGGTTGGGACCAGAGGTGAGATCCAGCAGGTTCTCACCAGTTCCCGAGAGTGGGTTACTAATTATTTGTGTGTGCTGAGAGGGGGTTACTAATTGGGTCCGCTTTTCCGTCTCCACGCCCTCGCCTCCCCGAGAGGCATCCTGCCTCTGAACGTGAAGGTTCCATATAGCAATTGCGACTAATAATGTAACTCCCTGAACTGGGTTGATCCCTTCTAGGTACTGCAATTAATTGATTCTCAGCCTTTCGTACCTTTTATCTCACCAGTCTCTATCAAAGAACCTGTGTGTTTCACCATTGCTGTGTTCAGATTTGTGAGTTGGGGCATTTTCTATAATGTGATGATGATTTAGAAATGACCTGGTGCAAAAAAATTTTTTGGGGTCGTGGTGGGGGGGCTGCCCATGGGGGGGCATCCAACTCAGGTTTTGCCCAGGGCTCAGGTTTGCCTAGGTACACCTCTGCCCCCTTTGCTGAGGGCTGGCTGGCAAGGGAACCTGTTACTAAAATTTTTGGATCCCACCACTGCTCGGGACCCCTTTGGCGGTCGAACGACCCTTTCACAGGGGTCGCCTAAGACTCTCTGCATCAGTGTTCTCCATCTGTAAAATGGATAAATGTTAGGGTTGGGGGTCACCACAACATGAGGAACTTGGACAGATTTATGGAGGAGAAGTCAATCTATGGCTACCAATCTTGATCCTCCTTGATCTGAGATTGCAAATGCCTTAGCAGACCAGGTGCTCAGGAGCAGCAGCAGCAGAAGGCCATTGCTTTCACCTCCTGCATGTGAGCTCCCAAAGGCACCTGGTGGGCCACTGCGAGTAGCAGAATGCTGGACTAGATGGACTCTGGTCTGATCCAGCAGGCTAGTTCTTATGTTATTATGTTCTTAACTGTATTAAAGAGTTGCGGCATTAGGAAGGTTGAGAACCACCGCTCCAGGGCATCCATTTTTTCCAGGGATCTCCGTACGCTGAAGATGAGCTGTAGTTCCAGAGGTCTCCAGTTCTCGCCTGGAGGTTAGCATCCCTATTACATCAGCATTCATTTTTTTTTTGGATAGTACACAATATATTATAATCCTGTTTATCTTTTTTGTTTGCCATTACGGACAGAATAATCCACATTGTAATAAAAAGGCAATCACACAAGAGCAGCGATGGAGAACTGCGGCTTAGTTTATGCTTGAGTGGGGAAATTATTTTCTAAAAAATAAAAAAAGGATAGAAATTCTATAAGGAAAAAAAATACATGGGAGATTAGCCTGCACTGTCACTTTTCTTAAAATATTTCTCATTTCTCGGTTATGGCGAGGGTTTTTTTTTTTGCAAATTCCCCTTCCCGAAATCACATTTCTTTCCAATCAGATTGGTTGCCCTGGGGTGGTTGACCTTTTATTTCACCCATCTGGAAAACAAATGAAGCAGGAAGCCTTGCAAAATGAGATACTAATCAGAGGTGCTGTTTGTTTTGGGGAAACTTGACTTCCAACTTGTGTTTCTCCCTAGAGGCATTGCCAGCAATACGGTGGATAGCTCAGCAATAAGGAAAACCAGCAGTTTTGGCCAAAATCTTGTCTTCCTTCCCCACGTGCCCCCTTCCCGCTCCCCCCTCCGCTGGTTTGTTAGAGGTTAAAATGAGGAGAACAGTCCCGGTTGAAACAGCCCACTCTTTCTTTATCTTTGAAACAGATTTTGAATGCAAATCTGCCAATTACAGGCCGACTTTTCTCTGAGGTGATAAACCTGTGTCTGTGCTGAACCACTTCCAGCTAGAAGGCGAAGTGAAGAAGAAGAAGAATTGGATGTATAACCCGCTTTTCTCTGCCATACGTAGGCTCATTCCGCACATGCAGAATAATGCACTTTCAAACTGCTTTCAGTGCTCTTTGAAGCTGTGCGGAATGGCAAAATCCACTTGCAAACAGTTGTGAAAGTGGTTTGGAAACGCATTATTTTGCGTGTGCGGAAGGGGCCGTAGTCTCAGAGCAGCTTACAACTTCTTCTCTTCCTCTCCCTACAATAGACATATTGTAAAGCAGGTGGGGCTGGGAGAGTTCGGGAAGAGCTGTGACTAGCCAAAGGTCACCCAGCAGGCTTCATGTGTAGGAGCAGGGAAACAAATCTAGTTCTCCAGATTAGAGTCTTCCATTCATGTGGAGGAGTGGGGAATTAAACCTGGTTCTTCAGATTAGAGTCCACCTGTTCTTAACTGCTACACCATGCTGTATCTCAGGAGTAGGGCTTCCTATAGCAGGACACTTCTCACTACCAGACTTCATTGCTTACCACCTCTCTGAGACCCCTCCTCCCGAATAATGCACTTTCAATCCACTTTCAATGCACTTTGCAGCTGGATTTTACTGTGTGAAATAGCAAAATCCACTTGCAAACAATTGTGAAAGTGGATTGGAAATGCATTATTCTGCATGTGCGGAAGGGCCTTGAGTGGCAGCAGGAGAAAACAAATGGCAGTGCCTGTACTGCTACGTAACTTTCAGGGAAAACTCAGAAGTGACATGCAGCAGATATAGGAATCACTCAAAACTCTATGTTTTTACCTTAGAGTTTCTGGGAATATATAGAGCTACTCTGTCACTTCCAGGGTTTCCTTGGAACTGATGCCGTGGCACAGACAACATCATCACCCCATGTTAAGTAATAAAATGCTCCTCTACCTCCAGGCAAAGACAATTCCAGCACATAAGACCTTATTAAGTATATGACTCTGGCACTCCTCCCATGAGTACTGGGAAAGTGTGCTACATGCGGTTGTCTCAATTTGTGCAGTTGTCGTTTTGGGTGATTATGGTAACACACATAATTTTCCAGACCCAGATGATGCGGTTGGAAATGCAGTTTTTAAAGGACACATGTTTGCAACCAGTGTAGCTGGAACATATGAGTGTTGCCCTGATGGTGACTGTGTATATTAAGAAGATCGGACGTTGTGTGCTGTCCTAGTATATGAGATAGGCGCTCTAACATCATAATGACTGAAAAGGACTATAGACAACTAAATGTTACGGAGAAGGGCAGGTTAGAACTCTTCACCTTGACACTAAGTGGAGGATTTTCCCCTTGTATGGAGAAGCACTGCATCCCCAAACCCCCTTCCTTGAGTATGAAAGAGTCCAGGCCATGCCCACATTTACCTATGGATGCCAATCTCCAGGAAGGCCCTAGAAATCTTTACAGCTGCTCTCCAAACTATAGCAATCAGTTCCCCTAGAGAAAATAGCAACTTTGGAGGGGGGGGGGATCAATGGTCTTATACTAGGGTTGCCAGCTCCAGGTTGGGAAATACCTGGAGATTTTGGGGGTAGGACCTAAGAAGGCAAGGTTTGAGTAGGAGAGGCATTTCAACTAGGTGTAATGCCACACAGTTCATCTTCCAAAACTGCCATTTTCTCCAGGTGAACTGATAGTTGTCTGGAGATCAGTTACAATAGTTGGAAATATCCAACCATCCACAGGTGTCAAAGCATGATGCTGATGTAACCCCCGTGCTCAGAATGGGTTGACCCAGAAAGGGGTGGAGACTCAAAGCAGCAGAAGGCTGCAGAGCTCATAGTTTGGAGGAGACAAGGCTACCAGACTCGGACCTTGAATTGTATAAGCCCTTAACACCTTGTTAGGGTAACTGCAATGTTGTTGGGAACTACTGGGAAGGTAGTTATTTATTTTTGCTATGTGGTAAATGTGGAGTTTATTGTTTCAGGGTTTTTTATGTTTGTAATGGGTGAGAGCTCTCCTGGAAACCTTCATCATGTTGAATCCTGTTCATCAGGCCCTTGGAGTCTTCAGGAGCCAACCCACTTGCAAAGAAGAATTGGACTTGGCAGTATCAGTAGACTATAAATATAAAGACTTGAAAATGCAACCTAAACAGGACCTTGAAGTGTGATGTTAAATGTTGATGTTATATGTTATATGTTAAGAAAGTAAACTATTTTGTTTTTCAAAATTTGTTGTTGCAAACTCATTCCAAGTTCTGCCCCACAGAACCCACAAGCTGAGGTTACACTGGCAGGGGATGATGGGAACTGTAGTCCATAACATCTGGAGGGCCGCAAGTTTGAACCCTATATTAGACCCCAATGAGGCTTGAATAGAGCCGAGTACCACAAGGAAATGCATCAAATGGTATCAGTGGCTATAGGTTATCCTGCAGCTTTGCAGAGACAAATAATTCACCAGGCAAGAAAAAGAGGAGATGGAGATGGAAATTAACTAGATGCTTGTCATGCAGTGTTCAGCTGCAGTACTGCATTCAAAGCTCTGCTCATGACCTGAGTTCTATCCCGACGGAAGTAACTTTCTCAAGGTTGACGCAGACTTCTATTCTTTTGAGGTCAGTGAAATGAGCACCCAGCTTGCTGGGGGTAAATTGTAAAGAAGGCAATGGCAAACCGCCCCATCAATAAAGTCTGTTTATATGTCTCAGAAAAAGATGTTGGTATGATAGTTGAGGTGCAGTGGTTGAGAAAATGGAATTCTTCCACATTAGAATATAGTCTTGAATGAATACGAGAACTGTCATTCATTTTTATGTACTGCCTTTGTCAAAACCATTATTTTGTGGTGGTTGCGAGTTTTCCGGGCTGTGTGGCTGTGGTCTGGTAGATCTTGTTCCTAACGTTTCGCCTGCATCTGTGGCTGTTAGACTTCTCTCCGTGGCTGTTAGAAGTCTGTTTGACTTCTCTCCGTGATACACCTCTGAAGATGCCAGCCACAGATGCAGGCGAAACTTTGGGAACAAGATCTACCAGACCACGGCCCCACAGCCCAGAAAATTCACAACCACCAGTTGAACCTGGCCGTGAAAGCCTTTGACAATACATTTATTCTGTGCATTATTGAATATGGTACTTTGATAATTAAACTAAATGCAAAAATATATATTTTTACTTTCAAACTTTCAAATGAATTGGGGGGTGGGGGGTGGGGAGAGCAGGGCTAGGTAGCCACTAAGATCCAGGCAGAGCATTCTACAAAACAAAAGACCCGGCATGTTGAGTTCTGTGGCAGAGTACTATACAGCCCTACTAACATCTTTTTCTGAGACAGGCTATAGTAAATGTTGTGATGTGATGTTAAAAGGTAAAGTTTCCCCTTCAGTCGTGTTCGACCCTGGGGTACCACTGCAAGCAGTGATTTCATAGGCAAGCCGTTTTTGTGGGGTAGTTTGCCAGTGCTTTCCCGGCTATTCTTTACTTCCTAGCTATGTGCCAGGTACTCATTTACCGACCAAGGAATGGATGGATGGCTGAGTTGACCATGAGCCAGCTGCCAGGATACCAGACCCACAGGGGGCTCGAACTTCTGACCGTATGAGCGGCAGTGCAAGCACTTAACCACTACGCCCCGGCTCCTGATGCGCTTACACAGTGGACTACCTTTACCTCTCATTACAACATGCAATTGAACTGTTAGTACTCAATTCTCCATTTTACAAGTACAGTGGTTACCCAAGCAGGCAGGCAACGAGCTTCCTGAAGAAGCTTTAGTGTGCGGGGGACCTGCTGCCCTGATATAATGGCCTGAAGACCAGGGGTTAGATTCGGAATCCTGACAACCTGACACACAACTGCCCCTTTGTTGATGTGACAGGGTAGCCTTCACAGCTGGCAGTTCCTCACACAGCAGAATACATCAGAAACTCCAGATGGGATTGACTGACTGGCTTTGTGTGAGCGAGTTATCATTATTCACCCTGAATGTTTCATCCGTACAATGAGAATCATTTTGATTTTCCTCACTCTAAATTTTTTTTTTTTTACTTCTACCTAGATAGCTTTCTGAAGTTGCACAGACTCAAACTAGGTATTAAACTCTTCTGAAGGACAGGTTAATCGTATTCCATAATAGCAGATCTCATTTAAAAATAGCAAATGGCAGTCGGAGGACTCATAAACGCCAGGGGAGAGAAAAAAAAGGACACACCGGGCCCACCTATATATCAAAGTCATTTTAATAGGCCTTAATTCAGTCATTGATGCAGATAGTCCGGCTGTAAGGAGAGCACCGACAAGATTTCTGATTCGGCTCAGATTGCGTTTTGAAAAGTCCCAGCTACTTTTTTTTTTTGCATGCACATTACGGTTAATGGCCACGCGAGGAAGAGGCCGGCCGTCGCTGACTCTGCAAGAATGTGGAAACTGGCAAGAGAGTATCTGCATAAATTCTTTGAATACACAAGGAGCGAAGACATTAATTGCTCGGAGATTTTCTTTTCTCTCCCCCCACCCCCAATTCTTGGCTGGCTTGCATCCCTGCGACATAGTTCACTTTTCTTCAGTATTAAAGAAATGGTTTTAAGATAACAGGGACAATTACCATGGCGTGTTTTTTTTTAAAAAAATGTGGCTCCCAGCCTTCATGGCGATTGATGAAGCTATGGTGGCAGTTATCAAACCTGAACAGCCAATAGGGAGGAAGAGGGAGCAGAGGAACAGCGATTGTCCCTGTGTTCAGTGGGAAAGAACACTGGGAGCACTGGGAATACTGGCCAAGGGAAGAAAGACAGGAGGACTTGCCCCCCTCAGTGGGTGCGTTTCACCCACCAACAGTCGTCAAGAGCCTATTTTCTTTGTTAATAGAAGAAGAAGAAGAAGAGTTTGGATTTATATCCCCCCTTTCTCTCCTGCAGGAGACTCAAAGGGGCTTACAATCTCCTTGCCCTTCCCCCCTCACAACAAACACCCTGTGAGGTAGGTGGGACTGAGAGAGCTCCGAGAAGCTGTGACTAGCCCAAGGTCACCCAGCTGGCGTGTGTGGGAGTGTACAGGCTAATCTGAATTCTCCAGATAAGCCTCCACAGCTCAGGCGGCAGAGCTGGGAATCAAACCCGGCTCCTCCAGATTAGATACACGAGCTTTTAACCTCCTACGCCACTGCTGCTCCACTGCATAAAATGGGCTTTGCTGCTAGTGAATCAACAGGCAAGCAGACATCTTGAGACAGTGTTGCATAATTGTTAGAGTGACCTGGGACACCTTGGTTCAACTTCCAGTTCTTCCATAGAAGCTCACAGGGTGACATTGAACAGTCACATATTTTCAACCTAACCTACCCCTCAGGGTAGTTGTTAGGATAAAATGGAGGACAGTAAGCCACTGCGGTTTCCTACTGGAGAGACAGGCAGGGTATAAATGAAATAAACACATAAATAACGTCGCTTCTGTGACGACTGTGTTCTATATAAATATTAGTTATTAAATTAGCATCCTTTATTTTTCATTATCGCTACTCACCAAAGGGGCAGTAAAACCGAACGGTTGGACGGGAGCCAAAATTCAAGGGCTCCACCTGAAATAATGTGGGGATCTGCCTCTTTGAAGTTTGCATTTCCTCCCCAGGATAAAGAATAGCACCATAGCTTATCAGTTTTGTTTCCTTCTCCTCTTGCCCAGGGGCCTGCGCAATTCACTTCAGAAATATTCATTTGCCAGGCAGACGTGCAAGCTCTTAGGCATGAGTCAGAAGGCAGGGGCACAGTCACTTAGAAAGTTAACAGTGAACGGATTAAAGGTTTCAAAGCACCACGGATTGTTTTGCCATTGGCTAGTTTGTTCCTAAAAATGCTCCAGATGAGGAAAGGCCTCAGAAGGACATCTGCCTGCCAGAACCAGTTGTTTTTGGCCGGCGTTCCTGAAGCGCAGGGAAGATCCGAACCAGATGTGCTTCTGAGCTGAAAGTAACCTGTCTCCCTCCCCCTACCACCCCCTCGTTCACCTGAAGGAAAGGGTTTCATTCCTCTTTCCTGTATTAAATGAAGATAATCGAGAGAGGCAACTTGACGTCACGTCGGTCTCAGACCCTGCCCTAATCAGTTGTGCTTGGAAGCGAGTCCCACAGAAAGAAGGCCAATCTTTCTGTAGCGCCGATGCACACATGGATGCACTGTACAAGTTAGGCCTATCAGGACGGAAGTTCAGCTGCCCTTTTTCCCGGCTGAAGCCTTGAAATTTGAGAGAAATAGTGCTCTTGAGATTGACACCAAAGGTTCTTAGAAAACCGGCAGAATAGAAACATGGACATATGTTTATTATGAATCTAAATAATCCCACTTGGGTTGTAGGGAGAGTCAAATAGAGGCAACCTTACTATGACTAGAAAGTTCCTATAATTGTGAATAAGGCACCCTCTACTAAGTGCTGCCCTAGGCAGTGACTTAGGGGCTTTCCCCACTGACAGAGTTGAACTGGTTTCTACCTAGGTTCGGCTCAGTGAATCCCCACTGCCACCGAGCTCAACATTGTTTTGTCTCAGGTTCCCCCCCTCAGAATTTCAACATCCTTGTCCTACAACCCAAGTGGGAACTACACTCCCTACAACCCAAGTGGGAACTACACTTTTCTGCCGGAACAAGGTCGATACCGCTTTGAAGCTTCGAAGTGGGGAAGCATCGAAACGACACCTCATCCGTTCAACCAATCATGAGCTGCTTTTGTGGCATGTGCAGAATGGGAGAGTCGTGGTGGGCAGAAAGCGCATGTAACTGTAAACTGTAAAAACTGTAAAAAAAAAAGAACACTCCCGTTTCCCACCGTAACACAAGCACCAATCACGATCGAGGAGTGAAACAAGCACCAAGATGATCCCGCCCACTTAGCTCGGTTCCAGGGGGCCAACTCAGTTGCTGTGGGGACAGCCTGGAATCGCCCTCCACTGAAGGGAACCGAGTCGACCTTAGCTCCCTTCTGTAGTGGGGAAAGCCCCTTAGACTTGCAGGCAACTGTGCTATTCCTCCTCTCGAGGAAGGGCCACATCCTGTGTTCATTTATCGTGCACTGCAACCAAAGAGAAATGGCAGATCATTTACCAGTCTCTTTTGCTCCCTCCATCCCTGTTCAAAACAAAAAATGCCCAAAGGAGGGAAGAGAAAAAAACCCCTAATCCACAATATGGCAGAAAAGCAGCTTGCTGAAGCCACCCTTAACGCAAGAGATGTTGAACTCATTGGAACTCTATTATATGCCTGAGCAGCTCGTGGAACAATAGGAAGCTCTATGGTATGATTTTGTCGGAATCTACAAACGCACAAGGCAGATGTTGGCCTCACTGCCACACAATAAAATCTCATAACTGACCTAAGTACCAATTTCGGAGTGATTGTTCATTGGAAAGAGCCAGGCGGCAAAGAGGAGAGTGCGTGGTAATGATGCCTCCAGAAGCCAAGGGCTGTTATGTGTGCATTCAGGATTTGCTGATTCGGTTTGCCTGTTTGGTAAACTCTGTGAAAGCAACAGCAAACAGAGACAGCAAACAGAGAACCAGTCGCGAGGGCAGAAGCTCCAACTGTCCCTGTTTTCTTGGAGGGGAAAAAAAAACAAAGCAAAAGAGCCCTGTGGCACCTAAAATGCTAACAATTTTATTGTTGTGTCAGAGCCCCTGGTACAATAAACGGGGCAGCTGTTTCAGTTCCAAAATTTTGTTTTGCTGTAACAAAGGTTGATTCTGCACAGCAAATGTATAACGTGTTGCAGGCGTTATAAAAGAACCTGTTTTCCTTTTTCCTGTTCACGCGCGTGCTGTGCCCATTGGAGCCCATGGGAACAATCCAGGTTGCTTTCGTGCCTTTGCACAGAGACACCTCTTTTTTTTTTAAATTTCCTGCAACATGCGTGCAGCAGGGGTAACCCCCATGCTCAGAATGGGTTGAGCCAGAAAGGGGGGGGGGGACTCAAAGCAGCAAGAGGCTGCAGAGCTCCTGTAGTTTGGAGGAGACAAGGCTACCAGACTCGAACCTTGATTGGTATAAGCCCTTAACACCTTGTTAAGGTAACTGCAGAGTTGTTGGGAACTAGTGGGAAGGGATGTAGTCGAGCCACGTGGTCAGCGCAAGAACAAGACGAGACGCGGAGATAACATCTGGTGGAGATCGCCAGCAGCGGGAGCGCGGAGCTCCGTGTTCCTAGCGAGTCTCCCGCGTGCTGGTTCCTGGCACCTTTTATTGTGATTCTATTGGGGGCGTGTAGAGGGGAGGAATGGAGGGAGTTCCGGGAGAGCGGGAGGTCGGGAGATCATCATGTGATGCATGATCTCACCTGGCTACGTGCGGAGAGGAGCGTAAGCGTCTGAGCCTAATCCTCACCTGGGGGCAAGACCATTGTCCCTGCGCCCGGTGACTGAGCCAGACAGTTCATGACCCGTGACTCATAGGGGGATGAGGAGTGGGGGTGCGGTGCGACCAGAAGGCCGTAGGTCCGCTGGTGTGCCAACGTTCTACCACGGTGCTGCTGGGTCAGCAGTGCATTACTACAAAGGGAGTTGTTTATTTTTGCTACATTTGTAAATGTTGGAGTTTATTGTTTCAGGGTTTCTTTTTGTGGTTGTAATGGGTGAAAGTTCTCCTGGAAACCTTCATCATGTTGAATCCTGTTCATCAAGCCCTTGGAGTCTTCAGGAGCCCACCCACTTGCAAAGAAGAATTGGACTTGGCGGTATCAGTAGACTGTAAATATAAGGACTTGAAAATGCAACCTGAACAGGACCTTGAAGTGTGATGTTAAATGTTGATGTTATATGTTAAGAAAGTAAACCTTTAATGCCTAATAAAGGTCTTTGAACTTGAAGAAAGTAAACCATTTTGTTTTTTTAAAAAAATTGTTGTTGCAAACTCATTCCAAGTTCTGCCCCACAGAACCCACAGATAGAGATTACACAGGCATGCAGAAATGAATCCCCACAGCCATGCTGATCACCCCACACTACAATTGGTTGCAGCTGCATAGCTGCGCAGGTGCAACATGCAAAACAAAAGAAAAAAAGAAAAAGGGGCCTCCCTGGAATGGCAGGGCAATGGCAGGCAGACTCTCCCTGACCGTGGAAGGGAGGGAAATAAATTTCCTCCTGCCTGGACATTCACGCGGGAGTGGTTCCAACTCCAGATTTTGCAAAAGCGTCATTGGTTTCGAAAATCCCAGGTTGAGGGAAATAAGATGGGGCAGACTCATTTTGGCGATGGGACTTGTGCGAATTCCCCCCCCCCCCCCAGAATGGTTTATGTAGCGTCCTACACCTGTTATATTTTCCTTATGTGGAATCCACCAAACTAACTCACTGGAACTTCACCAGAGTATCTGACAAAGGCAGGATCTGGTGAAGGATGTTTGACTTTCGAAAACTTGCATACTATAAGTAGGGTGACCGGGTCCCCCCGGCCTCCAGGGGATGGGGGTGGGGATAAGGTTGTCAGATCTAGTTTGGGAAACTCTTGAAGATTTGGAAGTTGGGGGGGGGGAGACTGGGGAGGAGAAGGACGTCAGTTGGATACAATGCTATGAGGCCACACTTCAAAGCATCCATTTTTATCATTGGAACTGATCTATGGAGGTGAGCTGTAATTCCAATCAGTGTTTTTCCTTTTATCTCGGTTGGTTTTTTTTACTGTCTGGTTATTTTCTATTATGGACTATAAACTTGCTTGTTTTACTTATAAATTGCACTCTATCATAACACATTAATATACTCTCATTTCCTTGTTCCTTTCTCTTAACCCCCCTGTGTGCTTAGAGGAAAGACAAGACAATAACAGAAGGCTGTACCGAGTTGAGTTTACTTCACTGAAACATATTTGAAACATATTTGGACAATTTTGGACAATTATATATAACCTATTACTAATTATTTTATAATGCTCTAATTGAGTTTGTACAGATTGTAACTAATATTACTGAAAAAAATTAATAAACTAATAGCAAATTGTATTGTCGCAGGAAGGAAGGAAGAAACCATGAAAATGAACAGAATTTGGCTGCCAGTGTTAAAAAACTCTAGAATCAAGACAGTGACTGATCAGCTCCACACAAACACAGGACAACTATAGACTATAGCACTCAAAGGGAACAAAGAGCAGGATACTTCTATTCAGATCCATTCACCTATTGACCTTGCTATCTTCATTGTTACTCCCATGCTACAGACTTCTCTGTGACTCACATGCCAGGCTACTCTATTCAGATGGCCTCACCTTTTGACCTCGCAGTATATATACTCCACTTGCTTTCCATTCCTACCATCAGATCCTCTGAAGATGCCAGCCACAGATGCAGGCGAAACGTCAGGAGAGAATGCTGCTAGAACATGGCCATACAGCCCGGAAACCACACAGCACCCCACTAATAGCAAATTAATCACCCTATCCTATTTTAATCCTCCTATTGCGTTAGTATTTACTGCACCCTTTCCTTGTGTTTCCCTTCTTCCCTCGTCCATTAGTAATACAATTTTTAAAAAATCTTGATTAATTTTTGACAATGTTGGTATACCTTGGTATTGCATTAATACATAGTAAACATAATACTATTGGTATAATTTTTTACTTCCTGTCTATGATGTATATTTCATTTTATGGTTAAAGTGTATAAATTGTTCATTAGATGTTTTTGCACAATTTCAGTAATTATACTTATTAACCTTTAAAGAATAATCTGATATATTAATGCCTTGGATTTTTTTTACAATTGAAAGTAATAAAACTGGTTGCACTGTTACTGTATATCAAAGTGATTAATGATACTGAATAGGGTTTATGTATGGTAAATATTACACATTTGCTGCCAAGATCAAGGAGAAACGTTATAGGGCAGTGGAACAATCCAGAAAAACAGGGGAAAAAGCAATTATAGAGGAAGAGGAAGATACTTTAATTACAAAAGATGTCTTATATGAAATCCTGGAGCGACTTAAGCATTCAAGTGAACAACAAACAAGGCAACTTTGGGAAATGTATGCACAATATTCACAAGTTGCGAGAGACTCTAAGGAGGAAATAATTAATTTAGAAGCAGCTTACCGCCATCAGAAAAAAAATTCAAAATAATACCCAGGGCATCTCTAAACTCAACCAGTTGCAATAGCTAACTGAGCATCTTTTAGAAGACCAATTTAAACAAACACAGAGAACTAAAGAAAGAATAGAAGTGTTAAAAGTCCAGTTACGAGGGAAAAATCTAAGGCTGTTTCCGCACAACCAAAGGCAGCGGCTTCCCACTGGCATAAATGAAGCCGGTGGAGCATCGGGACCGTTCGCATGGTCCCACTTGGGCAGTCCCGCTGCCGCTGCTGCCTGCAGCCTGCCTTGAGTGAGGTTTTTTGGAAACAGCGGCTTCCAAATGCTGCCTTGCGAATGGCAGTGACTGGAAGGCGCCATTCCCCCCTTTCCTGAATGCCTTACTGTCCCTCAGACCTTCCAGTGCATCACTCAGGCCAGGGGACATCCCCCCCCTGCCCTGCGACCCCAGAGCTGTCGCGCAGGGCAGGGTGTGTGTGTCCCCTGGCCTGGGCGACGCGCCGGGAGGTTGGAGGGATGGTAAGGCGTTCCGAAGTGGCACAACGGCCTTCTCGCGCCATGAGCTGGTGTCATCTCTTCCCCACTCCTACCGGGATGCACCGTTACGTCGCCGAGCAGTGGTCCGGAGCAGACGTCACATCGAGTGTCATATGCACCGGCGCGAGCGTGGCAGTGGCCCTAGTCAAAGAAGAAAATAAATTGAGTGGCAGCGCGGACATAAAAAACTAAAGGAAAATGAAGATATTTTCTGTCAACGTGAATTGATTAAACTCACACAGTTTCTATTTTCACCAATTTTTTAAAAAATTCTTGTATGACTTTCGATAATTCAAAAATAGATATACTTTTATTCAGTACATCCCTGTGTACGTCTGTGAATTGTTTCATGGGTGTCTGGACAATATAGTCTTTTAAAGCTTTTTCATCCACATTTTGTTTTTTATATCCTGAGAGAAGTAGGAGATAAACTGTTGTATTAACTTTTCAGAGTGTACTGATACACTATTTCTTTTAATGGCTGCTATAGTTCTTTTTTTCCTTAGTTGCCATGATAAAAATTGTCCTGGTTTATTGGCATGATCAAATGTTTTCTGTTTCAAAAACTTTAGTTTTTCTCTGAATCTCTTCTGATTCCAGTAAGTTCAGTTGTTATCTCAATATCTTTATTTCTCGAAGTATTTTCTTATTCATTGGTTTTTTTTATGCTCATCTTCTAATTCCTTCATTCTGTTTAAAATATTCTATTCCTCTTCCCTCTTATCTTTCTTTTGCTTAGCAGCTATTGTGATTAATTTTCCTCTTATATATGCTTTGCTTATTTCCCAAAATTGTTATGTTGGACATTCCATCAGTGGTATTAAGTTTAAAGAATTCATCCAAGTCTTCCTTTCATTTTTAAACTACATTTTTAACTACGTCCTTTTGCAATAAAAGATTATCTTCCATTCTCTATCTTCATCTTTGTTTATTAATTAGTCCATGCAATTTCTATTGTAATTTCTGTGATAAGCATATGATTTTGGTTTGATTTCTACTTTTTGCAAGTTTGCTAATAAAGACTTTATTTATTTATTTTATTTTATTTATTGTTTCGATTTATAAACCGCCCCATCATCCTAACAAGAGTCTAGTGCGGTTGAACTGTTCACGTATACAATTAATTAAATCGAGAACAACAAAGGAATACTAAAAACCATTAAAAGCTAGCTTAAAGGAAACAGCCGGTTAGCATCATAATAGGTGCCCTATTCATTCGCAAGCCAATTCAATTAGATCACACCCCAGTAAAAGAAAAAAGGGAGGGTCAGGTTCCCTCTCTGGGAGGATAATAGAGTAGAGTAAAAGTGATGTAACAGATGGTATGTGCAAGAAGATGCAGGGGGGGAAGAGGCATCACTCAGCGATTCTGGACACTCCAAAGGCCCGGTCGGAACAACTTCGAGTCTTACAGGCCCTCTGAGGAACTCATCAAAGGTCCCGCAGAAGTGCCGGACCAACTGGAGGAAGAGTGTTCCACCAGGCTGGGGCCAGGGCCGTAAAGGTCCTGGCCCGTGTGGAGGCCAGCCGCATCATCGAGGGGCCAGGAACCGCCAGCAAATTGGCCTCTGCTGATCGCAGAGGCCGAGTAGGGGCATATGGGGTAATGCGGTCTCTCAGATACGAGGGTCCCAGGCCGCGTAAGGCCTTAAAGGTTAAGGCCTTACACTTTGAGATCCAACATATATCACTTCTGAAGTAGGATTGATGTCTATCTGACTAAAAGGCGTAATCTCTCACCTTAAAGTGTATCACTCACCACAAGTCTACCATATTCAAGAGATTCATATCTGTAAATACATTTTTAGGTATTTTACCTCCTGCTGTTTTTTAAATCTGTCTTGATTCAGGTCTAGGACCACATTCATATCTCCAATTATTATCATTTCTCCTTCTTGAAAGTCCAATATTGATTGAAACAGCCTGTCAAAAAACATCTCTGGTATTATTGGGCACACAAACATTTACAATAGTTAAAATCTTGTCATCTGGAAGCTTAATTTTCAACATAATATATCTTGCTGCAGTTTCTTTGCTTTCTTCTAAAACTGTTATACAATTGTTTTTTTAAATAGATGGCCACTCCACATTTTTTTGAGTCTATGTGAGCCGAATAAACTCAACTTAATGTTTTATTAGTTAATAAGTGTTCATTCTTTTGCTTAAGATGAGTTCCCTGAATACAAATAATATCTCCTTGTTTTTGAAGTTGGTTGAAAATTTTTGATCTCTTGATTGGGGAGTTTAAAGATTATTTTAAAAAACCCTTGGTATCTGACAAAACTGTAAGCAACATGCTCAACACATACTATTCATTTATCATATCTTTTCTATGTTTACATGAATCCATTGACATTAAATTATTAAAAATTCAGTTTGCCATTTTTTTAAAAAAAACAAAAAAATTGAATGACCCTGAGGGGAAGAGCATTCCGAGGGGGAAGTATAAATTTCTAGGACACATGGAAAGTGTCTATCTTCCAGTTTCTGACTGGGACAGCACAAGCTAGATCTTTATCTAGGGACTCTGCCTTGCACATATGCACATAGGGGCAAAAAATCCAAACTTCACATACACGCTACAGGGGTCAGTGCTATCAGTCACAGACCAGGAAAGGGATTTGGGAATGTCAACTCAATGCATGGCAGCTGTGAAAAAGGCAAACTCCATGCTGGGGATAATTAGGAAAGGAATTGAGAATAAAACTGCAAAGATTGTCATGCCCTTATATAAAGCAGTGGTGCGTCCGCATTTGGAGTACTGTGTTCAGTTCTGGCCGCCACATCTCAAAAAAGGATATTGAAGAGATTAAAAAAGTGCAGAGAAGGCCAACGAGGATGATTGAGGGACTGGAGCACCTTCCTTATGAGGAGAGGCTGCAGCGTTTGGGACTGTTTAGTTTGGAGAGGAGACGTCTGAGGGGGGATATGATTGAGGTCTATAAAATTATGCATGGGGTAGAAAATGTTGATGTTGACAGAGAGAAAATTTTCTCTCTTTCTCACAATACTAGAACCAGGGGGCATACATTGAAAATGCTGGGGGGAAGAATTAGGACTAATAAAAGGAAACACTTCTTCACGCAACGTGTGATTGGTGTTTGGAATATGCTGCCACAGGAGGTGGTGATGGCCACTAACCTGGATAGCTTAAAAAGGGGCTTGGACAGATTTATGGAGGAGAAGTCAATTCATGGCTACCAATCTTGATCCTCTTTGATCTGAGATTGCAAATGCCTTAGCAGACCAGGTGCTCGGGAGCAACAGCCGCAGAAGGCCATTGCTTTCACATCCTGCATGTGAGCTCCCAAAGGCACCTGGTGGGCCACTGCGAGTAGCAGAGAGCTGGACTAGATGGACTCTGGTCTGATCCAGCTGGCTTGTTCTTATGTTCTTATGTCCATGTGGCAAGATACAGCTATGAGAACTGTGGTAATGCTAAATTTTAAACTAATGTGACTGCACTGTAAAACTAACCTGTCCTAATTGAACAGTGTTTATTATTATTATTATTATTATTATTATTATTATTATTATTATTATTATTATTATTATTATTATTATTATTATTATTATTATTATTAAATTTAACTTAATATACCGCCCCATCCTGAAGGGGTTCTGGGCGGTGTACAACATAAAACATCATACATAAAACATCATAATATATTAGCTAGAGGAGCGAATCAAAATTAAAATTAATATTTACGCTCCATCACTATAAAATCCCATTTAAAACAGCAGTTATTTTTTAGTACAGGCACCCCACGAAACCCTTACTTAAAACCTAAAACCCTCCCAGAAAAGAGGGGGGAGGAAGACAGTGGGTCCCGATGATGTTAAGGACCCCTATATAGCAGAAAGGAATAAAGGGGGGCTAAAGATTTAGGATAAAGGAATAAAGGGGGGCTAAGGCTTAGGATAAGTACCGAGTGTAAGGAAAGAGGGTTTCTTTGTACCCTTGTTCAACCTGAGGTGTGAAGAGACCATGTGTATTGTTTTTATTCGCGTATTAAACTTTCTCATATTTTGAATGCTCTAACACATCTATTATGTCTATTTGGTTTTGCTCTCTGAAACGTGGTAAAGGGAAGGGAGCACAAACGCTCAGCATCAAGAAAGTGAAATACGTCTTAGCTTGAGGGAGCAAAGCAGGAAATGCAGCAGAAAGGTAGACAAACAGCATTGGAGGTGCAAATACCTGGATGCACAATTGTGCCTGGTGGCAGATTTGCTGTAGGCCGCGATTAGTTTTGGTTGTAAAGGAAAGGGGTAGCAGTAGCAGCAAATAAAGATTGGGGGTGATCATTGGGGGTTTTCTGACCTCCTGGGGCCCAGCCTGAGGGACAGGGGACTTGTAAGTCTGTTCCTTCCCAGGTGGGATAAAAATGTACAAGATGGAGTGAATGAATACAGTGTACCCCAATTTGAAAACAACATTCTTCAATGTGAAATGGGCAAAAATGTAGTGAACAGTGTGATACCTGAAAAGGGTGTGTTATAAGTACATGCATGTCTTTCCTTTCACTGATGGTGTCTTGGAGACCAAAACTGTGAACATTTACTATGTTTTGTCAAAGGCTTTCAAAGGCCGGATTCATGTATCACAGAGGGAAGTCTGTTACGCACTGTGTCCACTGTTACACACTGGACATAGTGTGTAACCGACTTCCCTCAGTGATACACCTCTGAAGATGCCAGCCACAGATGCAGGAAAAATGTTAGGGACAAGACCTACCAGACCACGGCCACACAGCTCAGAAAACCAACAACAACCAATTTACTATGTTGGTGGCTTTTGGTGAGCAGTCGGCTGCAGTTTGTGGCCAATGCAGGCTGTTCATTTTACATCTGTGCGCTCAATGGCCAAATTGTACTTTCTGCCCCTGCTATCTGGAACACTGTGGTTAAAAGCAGCTAACTGCTGTTGCTTTCATTTAAATGACAGAGGTGAAACTAGCCTAAAGTTGCTAACTGGCTGATTTTCCACAGGCATGACTAGTCTGTCCCCACCGTGGCTACTGGCCAGATGATATTTTATTAATAAAATGGAGGGAATAGAAAACAGGGTGTTTTAAAATAGTTTAATGCCTTTTAAGAGAACATAGTTTTCTATACTGTGCCCTTCTGACCTTTGCAAGGCAAGGTTTGCATCTAATTTTACATTTCATTACCAGCCCTATTGCTGCTGTCTTTGGCTGTATTTTCTTCTCTTTTGCCTTTTCCTCCTGATATCTCCACATTAAGAAGTGGACTGTACATCTTAGCATTTTCGGAGGGTAATACTCTTTTAACCTTTTACTTCATCCTTCAACCCCCTCAGCTGTGCCACTGGGCACATGAAATCCTCCTTTCCTTGACCCTGCTGACCTCTGTGGACCAAAATTATGATAAATAATAATTATGATACATAACATCAATCAATTCAATTTTTAAGCTTGATTAAAGATGGGAGCCTGAGCTCATGGGTTGCCCAAATCAAACTGTAAACCAAAGAGCTTGTGTTGCTTTAGGCCAGTAATCTTCCGTGGGTGCCATGGTACTGGCTGATACTTTCGGCAGAATCCATTTGCTTCTACGCAATAGCCAGCTTTTATTTCCTCCGATCCTGCTGAAGTAAGTAGCTTCCTTCTGAATCAACAGGCCTCTGATTGGCTGCAGCCCTGTACTGGATTTAGACGACTTTCGTTCTATTGACCTCTATGAGATTTAAGCTTGCCGAAATTGGTGTTCAGGGACCCAGCTCTTGCCGTAGCAGTTCGGCTTCCTAACCGTATTCACTCTTTTCTCTCTCCCCCAACCTTCTACTTCCACGCCTTGGTGGTCCCTTGAGCACTTGCCAGTGGCCACGTTTAAGAAACCGTGGGCTAAAGGAAAACGTAACAGATGCCTGTGGAAATGAAGGAGGAACACAGTGTATGGAGGAGTTTAAATTATGTATCGTTTTAGGGTTTTTAATGGTTCAGCTGTGAATTGTGTTCTATTAGCATGTGTACGCAGAGGCCAGAGCAGATGGTGATGTTCTTAGGAAAGTAACAGCCATTAAAATTAACCTGTAATGTTTGGAGATTGTTCACGAGGACCAAAATGGTTTTTTTGGGGGATCATGCTTGAACTACTTTAGACTGATAAATGATTATATTAAGCTCTCTCGCAGCTGAATCTTTCAAGTCTTTCAAGGAGGAAGGAACCCAAAATTCAAACGTTGGCTGGTTGAATCTGAATAGCCCTGCTTCGATTTTCTTCCCTCCCTGCCCTTGTGTGAAAGTCTTGTGAGTCTTTATTTTCATATCACCTTTGCTGTCCTCAGGCTGAATTTTTTTCCTGTTAATTGTGAACATACTTTTCAACATTATTTTTTGCATATAAACTCCATATTAACGTCATGAAAGAATCCCCAACAGCCCTCTGTGGACACCAGGCGAACTGAAATGCCTGAAAGGGGGAAGAAGGGGAGAGGACTGAAGAAGCTCATCAACACTTTCAACGAATGCTCTTTTGGAGTGCAAATTAAAGGGGAGGGGCACCCCCAAAGGAGTGCCCCAAAAATGAAACACCCTTGAAGCCTGCACTCTCAATCCACATTTGCCAAATTCTTGAATGTGATAAATCATCCCATATATTGGGGTGCTGTGTGGTTTCCGGGCTGTATGGCCGTGTTCTAGCAGCATTCTCTCCTGACGTTTCGCCTGCATCTGTGGCTGGCATCTTCAGAGGATCTGATAGAAGATGCCAGCCACAGATGCACGCGAAACGTCAGGAGAGAATGCTGCTAGAACAACCATACAGCTCGGAAACCACACAGCACCCCAGTGATTCCGGCCGTGAAAGCCTTCGACAATACATCCCATATATTGTCTGATGGAGAGCACATCGCTGTGGGGGGATTCAGCAGGTTCACACTACATCAGCACAGGGAAGGGTGTGTGTGTGTGGGGGGGGGGGCTTGAGCCCCAGAGAATCAAATGGGAGGTGCCTTTGCCAGCCTACCCTCCTCCCTCCCTTCCACTGGCCACCAGATCAGGGTGAGCTGAACTAGCTGCCTGGAGGGAGCT
The DNA here is from genome assembly GCF_021028975.2 of Sphaerodactylus townsendi. NCBI lineage: Eukaryota > Metazoa > Chordata > Lepidosauria > Squamata > Sphaerodactylidae > Sphaerodactylus > Sphaerodactylus townsendi. The sequence goes on from NC_059437.1 coordinate 10,156,296, forward strand.
TCAGAGATGCTTCATGATGTGGGGCAGACGAGAACTCCCCCTTCCCACACAGAAGATCCATGGCCAGACAGGACATGTTGGAGGTGGGCAGATGATCACAGAGGCTTGTGGGACACAAGGTGAGGGTGGGCGCAAAAGGAGCAGCTGGCAAAGCCAACTAGACTGCTTATCAGGGGGCAGGGCTAGGTGCTCCTGGAAGGGTCATGTCTTCCCAGGTTTTCCCAGCTGGACTGAGCTGCTCCCATCCTTGAACATTCAGGCTGGCCACTTGGTTGTCTTTACTCCTTCCATCCCAGGACTGATAGCGGAGTCAGAAATGAATTATTCCATTTCTGATCTTGCTCTTTAATAAAGGTGAAATTATGTTTGATTTCTTTATAAGTTAGATAGGAACAAGTTGTATTAGGTAGGATGTAGGAATTACAGTTGTATTTTGTATTCGTATCCATATGGAACCTCCTTTGCTCAAGGCAGGAATCCATCCCTGCTCCATCTGGGCATGTCCCTTTTCATTTGCAAACACCATGAGTGGACGATTGACAAAAGGGACCCCGGAAGAAGCACATCCATCCGCCTTAATCCCGCCAACAGGCAGATAAGGGTGCTGTCGTCGTTAGGTTTCGTTTCCTGGCCCCACGCACCCAAAGGACTCTTTTGTGTTTTTCCCGCCTGTGCCTACGTCATCGCCTCGCCCTGCTTCTGCCGCGAAATTCGAGAAGGGACCGCCCTCTGGACTCTAATTGGTTCCTATGTATTTGTAGATGAATGATTGGTTCCCATGTATTTGTGAATGAATGATTGTAGGTTGTCCTGTACCCTCCCGGATTTCCCGAGCGGGAGACTGTATATAAAAGTTGCTGTAAAGCTGCTAGGCAGGGCAGTTGCCGTGGTGTGGAGGTGCTGACACATAGGTCAGCATCTCAATAAACTCATTTTTATTTTCAATATTTTCGCTGTGTTGGGTCCTGTTTCTGTTCCTCTGAGCTGCTGAGAGCTGGCGGATCTGGGGAAATAAAAGTTACCCAGGCAGCACGATAACAGGACCATGCCACTTGCTACTACCCAGTGCCCGCTTTTCCCCAGACCAGACCAGACCAGACCAGACCAGACCAGACCAGACCAGACCAGACCAGACCAGACATGCCCCATGCTCTCTCTCTCTCTCTCTCTCTCTCTCTCTCTCTCTCTCTCTCTCTCTCTCTCTCTCTCTCTCTTCCCATTCATTGTAGATGGGTGATTGCAGCACATCCATGGGCAGCCTGGTGCTGGAAGGTGGGATGGTACTGCGTTATCACTTCTTTGGGGGTGCCAGGACAGCGGCAACCAGAGAAGTGGGTGAGTCTCCTCAATAAACACAGTGTTTCAGAAGAATCCCATTCCGGCTTCAGCGTTCATCTCAGCCGTCCTTAGTGAAGCAAATGGCTTCTTACCAGCTTGAATTGTCAGTGTGTGTTGTTTTGGGAAAGCCTGATTCAAAATGATTTGGTCGGCTTTGCAAGGTGTCTGTAGATTTCACTGAATTCAGAAGGGTTTCAGCCTATATAGGATTGCACAGTTACTTTCCCCTCTTTTTACACACAAGAAGCTTTTACAACCCCCCCCCTTTTTTTTTTCAGGGCTTAGAGTAAAAACAGGCAATGCAAGAGGCCAGACATTTTTCTATAAACAGTCTGCATTGAATTCAAGCGCACAAATAAGCACTTTCCTGGCAATATTAGCAACAATTTAGAATTCTGTAATAAACAACTTTGAAAATGCATTTTGGAGCCCAAATATCTTCAAAGGTGTCTTTATTGACATCTTCAAACTCATTTTTCCACCTCTGCCCACCCCCACCTGCCTTTTAAATAACTATTTTCAGTCTGCTACTATAATCCCAGATGTATTTCCTGCTGGTATTACTAGTTCTGTGGCATGCAGTGTGATTCATTCAATCCATCCTCCCCATCTCTACTACCAACTCCACTATCCTCACTTTGTTCTTTTCTCCCCCATTTTTGGTAAATAGATGTAGCAAATGAGCACTTCTGCTTCTATTTTTGGCTTGGCATTTGCCAGAAGAAAGAAGGAAAGAGAAAGGAGGCTTTGGAATCGGTACATGAGCTTGCACTGGAGAGGCCAACCAGCTCAGGAGCAGGATCAAAAGGATCTTGTGGCTTCCTTTCCACTATCTATTGAACAGCGATTGGGTAAAATTATGTTTGCACAGTTCACTTTATATTTCCATAGCTCAGTGATGGCGAACCTTTTCGAGACCGAGTGCCCAAATTGCAACCCCAAACCCACTTATTTATCGCAAAGTGCCAACACGGCAATTTAACCTGAATGCTGAGGTTTTAGTCCTGTGTGCACCCACCACTCTGCCCTGCGCTGCTCCAGTGCCTCCACCCCACCCCTCTGCCTCTGCCCCACCCGCTCAAGCAGGGGCCAGCTTGCTCTAGCCTCCAGCAAGTGCAGCGTGTACCGCTCCATGCCTCTCTAGCATCTCTGCCTCCTATGCCCCCCCTTGGACATCAGCCACCCGGAGCACAGGCACCAGGCCTGCCAACCTAGTCCTCCCTGCTTGCCGTGGGGTATAGCGGCCCAGGCCAGCCTAGATGAATGTGTGTGTGTGGGGGAGTGATTCTCCCCCATATGATGAACTCTGTGCACGTGTGCCCACAGAGAGGGCTCTGAGTGCCACCTCTGGCACTTGTGCCGTAGGTTCTCCATCACTGCCATAGCTAAATGGGAGGGAAGGTGGCATGGAATAGGCTGATCCAGAGGTGTAGCAGGGGGGGAAAGCGCCTGGTGCACTGGTGCGTCCTCCGCCCCCACCCCGGAACGCCCTGCTATGCCCCCGCCATGCCCCTGGAATGCCCTCGCCACACCCCCACAGGGGTGCACGCCCAGTGTGTTGTGCCCTCCTTTCCCCTTGGAGCTACGCCTCTGGCCTGATCTCATTGGATCCTGAAAGCTAAGCAGGGTTGGTGCTTGGAAAGAAAATGACCAAGAAATACCTTGCAGAAGAAGAAGAAGAAGAAGAAGAAGAAGAAGAAGAAGAAGAAGAAGAAGAAGAAGAAGAAGAAGAGGAGGAGGAGGAGGAGGAGGAGGAGGAGGAGGAGGAGGAGGAGGAGGAGGAGTTTGGATTTATATCCCCCCTTTCTCTCCTGCAGGGGACTCAAAGGGGCTTACAATCTCCTTGCCCTTGCACCCCTCACAGCACCAAACTTTACCCTCTTAGCCAGAGGTGGGGTGGGGGCTGAGAGAGCTCAAGAAGCTGTGAGCTAGCCCAAGGTCCGCAGAGGAACGCATATTAACTTGAAACCACCCCCGATTCTCACTTGCCTTGGAAGCCCCTTGTTAGGGTTGCCACAAGTCATCTCTGACTTGACAGCACTTTACACAAAGAAGTAAAGTTTACACCTTTTAAACTTTTTTTTAAAATTAAAAAATTGAAAGCCTCAGCAAGAGGCCTGGTGTCATTTTCATATGAACCTGCCTAGCAGGTATGCCCCATCTTCGTCTTGGACGAAGCCACCAAACGTGTGGGCTGGTCTTGGCTGACTCTGACAGTTTCAGTCTGAGACCCAGGGTCTCTGGGCCGCACCTTAAGACCAGCCAACCTCTACCATACTGTGGGACACTCCGGACAATGTTCCTTTCCAACACGCATCCTCATGTACCCCAAGCATGAGCAGCGTCGCATGACACACGCCATTATCCTCGCCACTAAAAGAGAACAGTTCAGCCTGCCGCATCACGCCAGGCATGATTAAGAATGATACAGCACATCATCATTGTCAACACTATTCAGCCAATGTAAACCTTACTTAGAAATGTACTTGTCAGAGAAAAATGCGCCTTTGATTTCTATTACACTTCCCCAGTAATTGCTGTCATCAGTGGCAGGTTATTATTACAGTTGAATAGAGTTTCAGTAATTACTTTTGCACAGAATCTAACAGCTTTTAGATTGAATGATATTCTGACAGTTTGAATACTCTTGACAACAATTACCTTTTTCCTGGTTAACACTGATTCAGGAAAATTAAAAATTAAATCCGTTCAGAGGAAACACTTACGGATGACACGAGTAAGTGGGTTGATACAAAAATGTGTAAATTGCGGAATGTCTTTGAATAAAAAAAAAGTTTGCTCGCTCTTGTCTCTTTTTTGAAAAAAAATATGACACTTAGGGCTCATCGAGTCAGAGTGATCCTAAAGAGCGGAATGAAACGTACAGAGTAATTTTTTTTTAAAAAAGAAACTTTTTTCAGTCATCATATTAGAGATTATTTAATAAGTGTTACTGTCGTGCAAAGAGGTATTTAATGAACACCAAAGTTCAGCCTGAAAATTATCCCCAATATAATTTTGGTGGGTGTTTTGCTAACGTCTTTTTTTAAAAAAAAATAGCTAATCAAAATCATACAAGTTATTTCCTATTTATACAATGCTTGTAGTGTTCAAAGTGTGTTATTTTGATGCATTCCCTCCAGCGGCTTGTAAAGTAGGCCAATATTAATGTGATACGAACATAAGTAGAGCCATCCGGATCAGACCAAAGGCCTATCAGTTCAAAGTACAAAAATAAATATTCCACCTAAACATTAGGAAGAATGTCCTCACAGTAAGGACTGTTCAATAGAGGAATACATTGCTGAGGAGTGTGGTGGAATCTTCTTCTTTGAAGGTTCTTAAACAGAGGCTGGATGGCCATCTTTCAGGAGTGCTTTGAATGTGTGTTCTTGCATGGCAGGGATTTGGACTGGATGGCCCTGGTGGTTTCCTCCAACTCTATGGCCCTTTCCGCACGGGCCTTTTACCGCGCCCTAGGGACGGCAAAAATGCTGTCCCTAGGGAGCTGTTCGCATGGGGGGGGGTGCAGCTGCATCGCAGCCGTGCTGTCCTTTCCAGCCGCTGCCATGAGAACCATCCCCCCCTTTTCCGATCGACTTACCTTCCCTGCGACCTTCCGGAGCATTGCCGAGGCCTGGGAACATGTCCCCCCTGCCCTGAGACTCCGGAGTAGGGTTGGCGATTTGGCTCGTCCGAATCAGCAATTCGGAACGAGCCTGGCCCAATTCGGAAGAGTAAAGTTGATCAGGCGCCAGCGCAGCGCTGTGCCGTCTTCCCTGTCTTTACCGGGACCATTCGTGCGAACGGTCTCGGGGTGTGTGTGTTGGCGTTGTATACACCGACACGCCCCCCCCCAGCGTGGCCGTGCGGAAGCGGCCTATGATTCTATAATCAAGTTCAGCATTAAGTTCACACAGTGGCCAACCAGCTGCTCATAAGCAGGAGGACTGCAATGGCATCTTTCCACCTGTGCTTCTCAGCAACTGATTTAAAGATTCATCTCTGGTATTGGAGGGAGTAGATATCGATTGTGATTAGACATTGATAGCCCCCTTCTTCATGAATTTGTATATTCCCCCTTTTAACGCCTTTCTATTTGTCAGCCATCATCGCTTCCAGTGGGAGTGAATTCCCCAATTTAACTATGCGCTGCGAAGAAGTACTTCCATGTTTCTGTCCTGAATCTCCCACCATTCTGCTTCAGGGGATTACCGAGGGGGTTACAAAATGCAGATGATAATAAATTGTTTCCTCCGTGGAGTTCTGCATGTTTCCCCCACCTCCACACCATTTGGCTCTGGAAACATTTCTAAGCAGTCCCCCCTCCCCCTTCCCCAATTGTTTCTGAAAACACCTTTAGGTGATAAGAACATAAGTAGAACATAAGGAGCAGCAGTGGCGTAGGAGGTTAAGAGCTCGTGTATCTAATCTGGAGGAACCGGGTTTGATTCCCTGCTCTGCCGCATAAGCTGTGGAGGCTTATCTGGGGAATTCAAATTAGCCTGTGCACTCCCACACACGCCGGCTGGGTGACCTTGGGCTAGTCACAGCTTCTCGGAGCTCTCTCAGCCCCACCTACATCACAGGGTGTTTGTTGTGAGGTGGGAAGGGAAAGGAGCTTGTAAGCCCCTTTAAGTCTCCTGCAGGAGAGAAAGGGGGGATATAAATCCAAACTCCTCCTCCTCCTCCTCCTCCTCCTCCTCTTCTTCTTCTTCTTCTTCTTCTTCTTCTTCTTCTTCTTCTTCTTCTTCTTCTTCTTCTTCTTCTTCTTCTTCTTCTTCTTCTTCTGCTGCTGCTGCTGCTGCTGCTGCTGCTGCTGCTCTTCTTCTTCTTCTTCTTCTTCTTCTTCTTCTTCTTCTTCTTCTTCTTTACTGTGTAGTTTTTTGCTGAAATGTTTTCAAACTAACTTCCCTTACACTGATATCATTCGTTAAAAGAACTTTTCCTCCACCCAAACGGTGGACCATTCTCCACACCCCCTGTGCATTCCCCCCCCACTCTGATACTGGAAATCACGGAAACTGCCATTTTTTTGTCCCTCACCTTACTGGTTTCCCCCTCAATTTCTAGTTTCTTGCCTTTTTCCTCCCCCACACCCCATTTGTTGGGACCTCTGAATCAGCGATACGATAAATCATGGCTTTGCAGCGAGCATGGGAAAACAGGCTCCCAGGAAATCTGAACTGGGGGAGAGTGCAAACGTACTTTGTTGTAAACGATAAGATCAAAACCACCTTTAAATGGGGTAAGTGCCGTGTGCAGGGAAAGGCTGGGCTGTAATTTGTTGCTACTTCTGAAAGTTCGGAATGGTGGCAGAATTACAGAATGTGGAAAACCACCGGAATGCCTTTCAGATTGATGACTGTTCATGAAATCTATCAACTTGAAATGAGCTCCCCACTCTCAATTACCTTCCCAGGAATCTTGCCCAAGGAATCACATGTAATTGTGAGCTATTCACTCTGTCTTGAAGTTCATCCCTCAAACAAGACACACAGACGCAGGTGCATAAGACTGGTAGAGCTGGGCCACAATAAAGGATGGAAGGTGCTGGAAAGAAAACGGCTAAGTGTGTAGTTATTACCAAATAATATTAATCTTCCTCCAAGGAGATCAGGGAAGCATACACCATCCTTCTCCTCATTTTATTGTCATAACTACCTTGTGAATTGGGTTAAGCCAAGGGTTAGTAGTTGGTCCAAAGACACATGAAACTTCATTGCTGCACAGAGATTCGCATGCAAGTTTCCTTGGAACTAGTATAGCACTCTGGCCTCTATACCACACTAGTTCTTTTTAATTTTTTAAAATAAATTTTATTATTTTTCATAATTAACAAAAAGAGAGGAAAAATGCATACATAAATTATTAACTAAAATGCATCTTAACTTCAGTAATACTCTACATTTTAACAGAGCCTCTGAGGTTTACCAATAATTTTCCACAATATTGTAAGACATTTCATTTAATCTATAATTTTGAAAGCTAACTGTAACATATGGTATATTTTACTGGTGTGACAATTATGATATTATTTCTAAATTTCCACATTAGATCACTTCTCATTTTGACCTCTTGGTCAGTCTCTTTATCAGTGTTAAATGTTTTCAAGAGTGATACTCCAAACAGACATTTGATCAAATCTGGAATTTTAAAAGTTAACTGTTACCACATTAACCAAATGGCTCCCAGTTGAGTTCTGAATCATCTTCAAGGTATGGGTGCTGACCTTTAAGGCCTAAAGCAGCCTGGGACCCTCGTACCTTCGGGAGCGCATTACTCCATATGTTCCTACTAGACCTCTGCGTTCATCAGAGGCCAATCTGCTGGTGGTTCCTGGCCCCTCAATGATGTGGCTGGCCTCCACTCGGGCCAGGGCTTTTTCGGCCCTGGCCCCTGCCTGGTGGAACACTCTTCCTCACACTATCCGGGCCCTACGGGATCTTGGTGAGTTCCACAGGGCCTGTAAGACAGAGTTGTTCCACCGGGCTTTTGGAGTGTCCAGCCACTGATGAAGTGCCCCTTTATTCTCCTGTCCTTGGGGTCCCTTTACTATCCATGGGACCCATTTTTCCTTCTCCCCTCTTTGGGAGGGTTTTAATAAGGGTTTTATTGCTGACGCTGTTTTATTATATTTACCGCTGTGTTTATTTTAATGGTTTTAATTGTATATGTTGTAACATTATGTTGTTCACTGCCCAGAGCCCTTCAGGGGTAGGGCGGTATACAAAACTTAGAAATAAATAAATAAATATATAACTAATATACGCATTAACAAATAAGAATAGCTATGTAACAATTTTACTACTATTTCTAAGCTTCAGTATCAAATCTCTTCATTTTGTACCACACTAGCTTTAAAGAGGGAGAGAAGAGAGAGCAAAGGCAGATGGGTGAACCTTTTGTGAGAGAGATGTCGGTGGATATAGGTGGGAAATATAACAGGTCAATCTTGCTTTGGGGAAGGGACCCATGCAAAGTTCTTCCCCAAACCAGGATATTTCCCGGCATCAGCCCATTATATTTCTACCATGTGGAATCCACCATAAATGTCTGCGCTTGAAGTACAGTCAAGACTGAATTCAAAGCATGCATTCCACCAGAAGAAGATATTCAGTACCTTGAATTAAGCCAACAGAGTGGCTGCAGAAAGGGTATAATGTTTATGCCCCATCAGTTCTTGATAATAACGGAGCTGCAGTACTACCAACTAGAGGGTTTAGGTTGACTTCATGGGCAGACCCATATAGAGGGAATTACAGCAGTCTAATCTTGATGTTACCATGGGATCTAAGTGGCTAGATTGGATGAGTCAAAGTAGGGGGTGTGACAATTACCAACAGCTAGCCTTATTTTCTGCAAGTGGACTGCACCACACGTCAAGACTGCATGTGATTGGCTGGCTGAGAAAGGCAGAGTTCTTTTTTTTCAAGATAATTTTTATTTATTTTGCACATCTAGAAAGGTAAAGAAAAAAAATCCCAATCTAGTCCCCCTCCCCCCATAACAATAATACTAAATGAAAAAAAAACACCGACACAAACCCCTACACACACACACATACCGTGTTTCCCCGAAAATAAGACAGTGTCTTATATTAATTTTTGCTCCCAAAGATGCGCTATGTCTTATTTTCAGGGGATGTCTTATTTTTCTGTGTTCTGTTCGTCGGGCATGCTTCCAAACAAAAACTTTGCTACGTCCTACTTTCGGGGGATGCCTTATATTTCGTACTTTAGCAAAACCTCTACTATGTCTTATTTTCAGGGGATGTCTTATATTCGGGGAAACAGGGTATATATGATGACTTCCAGCTTCCTCATTAAGGAACCAAGCATAATTCTAACTCCATGCTTATCATTAATATCTACATTTTTTCACCTTTAGTCCTTCTTATAATGTTTTCTTAACCTAACATGCTGTTTTCATTTAAATCTTGAGTCCTGCCGTTGTTTCTCTGCTTGCAGAATTCTAAAGGAACGTTACTGATGGAGGAATATTCAGTTTCCCCCCAAAAGCTGAACAGCACTCCCTTGGGGCTGTTTTAGGACAGGAAACCAATATGCACTGCGAGTTCACCTGCGAGTTCTCAAACGGGGATGTTAACAATCACACGGCAGATGCAGACGCCACCCGAAGGCTGTGTATCATGTAGTTACCCTCAAAGTTGGGATTTGAACTTGGATCTTCTTGCTCCTAATCTCTCTAAACTCTGCACCGTGCCAGCTATCTTGTAGCTTGCTCTTTTGATACAACACTCCAAGGGAGCCATCCTGAAAACTTAAAACACTTTGAATCCCTGCTGGAAGAAAAAAAAATCAATACAATTTAAGCACACCGTTAAGTCTCATTGATTTTAATGACTATTACAGAATGAACAACAGTCTGGGTTTTCAAGCCATGCTAAGAAGTACATTCTAAACACAACAGTCAAACAATACGAGTCCTGTCTAGAAAGCCTAAATGTATTATTGTTTATTTCATATAGAACCTACCATATCCTAGGGAATCAGAATAGGTTTTGCCAATATTTTTTTAGTAAGCTACATTAATTGTATCATTATCTTTTAAAGCTATTTTAATTATGCTTTTTAAAAATCACTCAAATGATAGTTGAGATCAAATACAAAATGTTCATGTCCTGGCGTGCATGTGTGTTTAAAACAATGTGGATTTCTAGTCTACTCTTCCATACATCTCAGTTTCTCCATTCTTGTCTTGAGAAAACCTTTGTGAAAAATATCATATCAGCACATGAAGCAATCAGAGTGGGGTGTGTGTTTTTTATCCTCCAGAAAGAGCAAAACATAAAAATAAACTCTGGACATAAATTATTCACGCAAACATAATCACATCTTCTTTTTGCCCTAGAATACTGGTCTGCAGCATACTACAAGAGCCTTGTGTTAACACACATAAATTAACACATTCAAGGTAAACAAAACACATCCTTAATTTTTACATAGTTTAAATCACTAGTAACATATTGAGCGAAAATAACCTGATTTTCCATTTCCTTTCTGGGCAGATTTCCCCCCTTTTCTATGCTGACCTATGCATAGAGGGAACTTCAATGAAGAGAATCAAATTAATTAATTAATTAATTAATACCAGAGATCACTACAGTTTCAGCGATTGTTTCACATGTTTCTCCAGGGGCTTTACCCACGTACAAGTTCACGTGGATTAAAAAGAAAAACAGAACAAAACTGCATACAACCGTTTGATGTTTTTGTATGGACAATGGTATAAGGATATTTTTAATGTACTACTTGACCAACATGCACTAGTGATAAATTAGATTCACGATGCGAGCACAAAGGAATAGAGGCGGGATTACTGCTGATATGTCTGAGGCGGGATATGAGACGTCTGAGGGGGGATATGATTGAAGTCTATAAAATTATGCATGGGGTAGAAAATGTTGACAGAGAGAAATTTTTCTCTCTTTCTCACAATACTAGAACCAGGGGGCATTCATTGAAAATGCTGGGGGGAAGAATTAGGACTAATAAAAGGAAACACTTCTTCACACAACATGTGATTGGTGTTTGGAATATGCTGCCACAGGAGGTGGTTATGGCCACTAACCTGGATAGCTTTAAAAAGGGCTTGGACAGATTTATGGAGGAGAAGTCAATCTATGGCTACCAATCTTGATCCTCCTTGATCTCAGATTGCAAGTGCCTTAGCAGACTAGGTGCTCAGGAGCAGCAGCAGCAGAAGGCCATTGCTTTCACCTCCTGCCTGTGAGCTCCCAAAGGCACCTGGTGGGCCACAGCGAGAAGCAGAATGCTGGACTAGATGGACTCTGGTCTGATCCAGCAGGCTAGTTCTTATGTTCTTATGTTCTTATGATATCAGGGTCTGGTGGAGAGAAGCCAGTGGCAGGCCAATCTAGCTAATCTGAAGGTTGCAGGCTAATCTGCCGAGCTCTGGTCCCTGGCATCTTTTATTAGGGTTTTCAAAGGGGGCGGGAGAGCGGGAGAATGACTCATAGGGGCTGCGTACGTGCGGGAGGAAACGTTCCTGTCTGGGCCTAATCCATACCTGGGGGTATGTACCTTTTGTCCTTTTGTCCAGGGCATCCCATGACCGTGAGTCATGGGGGTCTTGTGACAGGTGAGCTCACCTGCCCAGAGGGCAACAGATGGCGCAGGCATCCCTGTGCTCTTTCTGAGGCTCTGCTGGGTTAAGCTGGCTCACCCCAACACACTAGTATGTCACATTAAGATTGCTTTTTGATAGCTTTTCTCCGAGGCACGATCTTGGGGTCGGTAACGTAGGGGAGTCAAGAAGATGCAGATAAACGCTGCAGTAAACTATCCGTGCTCAAAAGATGCCCAAATGCCCAAAGAAAGGGTGTTCTATGAATAATTTCTAATGCATCAGTTCCACTTTTGGAAATGAGGCCAAGTAATTCAGAACTCCAAACTCTAGGGGGAAATTCAGAAGGTTCCCTACTGTTTTTCATTTGAAAGAACAGCCTTGGAGGACTGTCATGTATGTTTCTTTATGTCAGGACTGAGCCTGTCAGTGCCAGATGGCAGGCAGAGCTGGGGGGGGGGGGGCAGTTTACCATTCTCTGATAGGAGGCGAAAATCCGGTGTCTTCCCCTCAGCGCCCCAGGGCACCCCGGACACAGCTCTTATCCAAGGAAGGTGTGAACTGTTCCCAGGCTTACAATGCGTTGTAGTAAATGCTTTGTAGTTTGTAGAGGGATAGTGGGAGCCGTTTGGCTTGGTGGTGGGAGGGGGCCACGGGATATAGGTGATGGGTTTGCGCAGGAATTGCCAGATTCCTCGATGTTACCTACGCTCTGAAATAAAGGCTTTAGAACAAATCTACAGTTTCCGTGACTTCCAGATCCGAGGTCTGACACCTTACAGGCCTGTTATTTGAAAACAGTTTCAAGCATGACAAGTTTCTGGGGTGAGTGGAAAGAAGCCATGATTTTTTTTTTATTTTGGTAGCATCTTAAACACAGGGAGGCTCTGCATTGTCATTTCTCTTTCCAACATTTCAACCCCCCCCCCCCTTCTTTCACAGGAGTTTTGCATGGCTGTGGAAGCCTCCGGAGCAACAAAGGGGCGTTTCAAAAAGGACCTCAACCTTTGCGGTTCAGGAAATTCATGGAGCAATCCCATTGCTGCTGGGCGGCTCTGGGGCAGAAACATGGCAGCCACGCTGCAGCACCGGGGGCTGTGCAAAACTCCCGACTGCATCGGGACATTCCCCGTGCCAACAGAAAGGCAATTTCGGCATACAAAATCGACCTTAGATAGGCAGAATATAAGTGTCAAAATTGGACTGGGATGGCAATATGGGATGGGGGAGAACATACAGCTTTGCTGCAATGGATTTTCTCCAATACCCCGTGGGGCTGCAATTCCCCCCATTGTGTTAACATATGAGACAACAGCTCAATCCCACTTTATGAATGGGATACAAGCAACTTTATATGAAAAGGTAAAAATAATCCATTAGCGTCCAGGGGCCAAAAGGGTTATGTCCAGAGGTGGGATCCAGCAGGTTCGCACAGGTTCCCGAGAGTAGGTTACTTATTTGTGTGTGCCGAGAGGGGGTTACTAATTGGTGATTTTGCCATGAGATTTTTGCCTTAGTTACGCCCCTCCTCTCAGCAGTAGCACGCAGAACTTGAAGCAGCCTAGCAGAGGTGCACCGATGTGCATGGCAGCCTGCGCCTGCGTGCATTCATTTCCCGCCCGAGGACCGGCGCAGCGGCTGTGTCCTTGCCACAGCCCCACCCAGAAATGCCCCGCCCCCGGAATGCCCAGCCACACCTCCATCGTGCCCCGCCCAGCCCCATTGGCGCTACGCCACAGTTTGAATCCCACCACCATGGGAATCTGTTACTAAATTTTTTGGATCCCACCACTGGTTATGTCTGAAATGATACAAAAGTATGTTAGTTACTGGCTGCTGAAATGGATTACAGCCTTTACAGCCCTGGCCCCTGCCTGGTGGAACACTCTTCCTCCATCTGTCCGGGCCCTGCGGGATCTTGGTAAGTTCCGCAGGGCCTGTGAGACCAAGTTGTTCCACCAGGCTTTTGGGGGAGCTGGCTGCTGATTGGTGCGCCTCCTTCCTGTCCTTCTTACATCCTGGGACTTTTAACATCTATGCAACCCACTGTTCCTCCCCCTCTTTGGGGAGGGTTTTTTACTGAAAATTTTAATGTCAGATGCCAGGAAGCTTGTATGTAATGTTGTATTTATTGGGTTTTAATGATTTTATGACTCATGGAGCCTATTATTTATCTATAATTTTTATTTTATTTGTGCTCTATTTTGTCTGTTGTTTGTTCTGTTGTTCACCATTCAGAGTCCTTCGGGGGAAGGGCGGTATACAAATCTGAAAATAAATAAATAAATAAAATAAATTATAAAGGCTGTTTGAAAGGGGCCCTAGTATAATCTACTTTGAGTCCCTGTAAGAAAGACAGTCTATAAATAATGTAAATAAATAAAACCTTTGCGTCCCTCTGTGCCACCTCTCTCTGAATCACAATCCAAATTGGGGTCCCACATATAGGGCTGTTTAAAAGAAATAAAACAACAACAACACAGGGAGCGCCATATATAGAACTCTCCAGGTCTGGTCTGGTTTGATAATAAGGAGGAAAGGAAAAACCAGTGTGGTTCCTGGCTATCTCAAGAATTCCTTTTGGCCACTTGAGAAGGTTTAACTTTAAAGAAGCGGCAACCTAACCTCCTTCAACAGCCAAAGAGGGAGCAGTTACAAATCAGAGGGGCAGCCATTTGGGCTTCTGGGAACAACTATGTCTATGTCTTGCTAGAAAACATTGGCTCGCTCTCGCTGCTGTTTTCAATTTGATCCAGTCAGAACCATTTCAAAAAAGACCATTTCCATTACCTGGGGATGAGTGCTGTCTCTGGAAATGTGACAATTTTCTGTTTGGCTAATGAACCGAAAAAAGAAACGCAGACATTATGGGGGTAAATGTGGTGTGTGCCTAATAACATTGGATTTTCCCGGTGTAAGACTGCTTCCTTTCAAATCACAGCAAGAGCTGCAACTTGCATTCGTAGAGTTTACACACAGCTGACATTTAAAAAGGAATACATGTCTGTGGAATGTGGAACTCTGAAGGAAAATGGATGGCCATTTTATTTGGTCTGCTAATGGGCAAAATGTTAGTTTCATAAAAGCACTCTTTGCATTGTCGAAGGCTTTCGCAGCTGGAATCAACCGGCTGTTATGCGTTTTCTGGGCTGTGTAGCCGTGGTCTGGTAGTTTTTGCTCCTGACATTTTGCTCGCACCTCTATGAGTTGCATAGTTTAATAAAAGCACTCCATGTCTCTGTGACATGCCTCTGAAGATGCCAGCCATGGGTGCGGGTGAAACTTTAGGAGCAAAAACTACCAGACCATGGCCCCACAGCCTGGAAAACCCACAACTGCCAAAAGCATTCTTTGCAAATTAGTGGCATGACAGCACAGTTCTAAGGATATTTTTCTGAGAAGAAGCCCTATTGGTTGTGAGTAGATCTGCTTACGATTGCTCTGTTAAAAACTGACATATCATTAGAACAGTATATACACTGAATTCCTTGAGAGTCAGTGTGGTGTGGTCAGGCTAAGGTCAAGAGTGGTCTGGATTCAAATGTGAACTCAGCCATAAAGCCCACTGGGGGACCTTCCTGTTTTATAACTTACCTCATAGGATTGTTGTTAGGGTATGACAGAGGAGAGAAACTTGAGCTCCACGGAAGAAAGGTGGCATAAAATGGAATGAGCAGAATTTGGAGAGGGGTTGGGGGGGCTCAGGGTCATGGGATGACTTCTGGGTTTTCCTGGTACACACAATGATTTTTTTTTTTAAAAAAACCCATCTCCTGTTGGCATGGTGATGGAGATTGGTCTGCAAGGAGCCTTCCACTATGGCAGCCCAAAACTAGCAATTGCCCCCACCCTCTGTATGAGGTTCCCCCCCCATCATCATAAGCAGCAGTGGCGTAGGAGGTTAAGAGCCCGTGTATCTAATCTGGAGGAACCGGGTTTGATTCCCCGCTCTGCCACCTGAGCTGTGGAGGCTTATCTGGGGAATTCAGATTAGCCTGTGCACTCCCACACACGCCAGCTGGGTGACCTTGGGCTAGTCACAGCTTTTCGGAGCTACCTCAGCCCCACCTACCTCACAGGGTGTTTGTTGTGAGGGGGGAAGGGCAAGGAGATTGTAAGCCCCTTTGAGTCTCCTACAGGAGAGAAAGGGGGGATATAAATTCAAACTCTTCTTCTTCTTATGTCGCAATGAAAACGAGACCAAACGAGAGACAGCATAAAGCATGCATGTCCAAGCAATCTATATTTTACTACATACAAATCCACATTTTAAAATTATTTTCCTTTTGAAATAATGGAAATGGCTCCTCTTTTCCGTCGGAGGAAGCAGCATTTCACCCTGGAGGTTCTGTTTTAACACAGGGAGGAGAGCATAGCAGATGAAGGCTGCCGTGCCTAAGCAAAGCACATGCATTTAAATCACTTATATTTTACTTTTTTATGATGCGATTGTGAATTATGTTGTTTTGCATTTGTAATTAGGGGTGGAAGCAGATGGTAAAGATGCCATTTAGTGATGTACTGGAGTCAGATATGCTTTCCGTCGGGCTGCCGGCGTCCCAAAAATGCTGAGAAAGGAAGAAGAAATAAAAGGTGGCTTAATAGTCAGGTATTTACAGCGGCTTACAATCACCTAAAAATAGAGAAACACCTGATCTCCAGAAAAGTCACAGATGTAACAATTCGGGGCACAGGAAAGCTTGGCTTACAGGGCACCAGTGTATTGAGATTCCTTGGGAGCTGTTGCCACCTTTTAAAAGTGCACCTGCTCTCCTGTGCTTCTCCAAGCAGCACGGTTCACAAAAATCACTTTTCTTTTCACAAATGGATGGATCTGCCCTGACCTAGCTAGCTAAACTTGTCAGATCTCAGAAGCTAAGCAGGATCAGTTCTTGCAGAACTTGGGTCGAATCCCCACTACCATCTTAGCCAGGTTTCAGAACACAAACTAACCAGGTTTGAGGGACGACCTCCCCATTGCTTGCGTGGCAGATTCCGTTTCTGGTGCTCGTTCTCCCCGTTAATCTGCGTTCCGGCAGGACCTGGTTGCAAGTGGCATAGACCCCATTAACACTGTTCAGAGCTGATTCGAGGGGAGGGATGAGGGTTGAAACCCTGACTCATTTCCTGCCCTGGAGTGTGACGTGGAATTCGGGCAACCAATCAGCGCTGTGATGCACATGCAGCCTTTTCTTGGTTTCATTTCCGCTTTTGCGATCGGCCAGACATTAAACAGTCGAACGCGTAACTTTGAATCGTTCATGGTTTACACAGGTAACGATTAACTGTTTGCACAGTTAAACAGTTAAACGTTAAACTTTTACGCACTGGTTTTTTTAAAATGTTTCTGCAGTGGGAAAAGGTCCCGCCCCATCAAGGCACGCCAGCCAATCAGGGGAGACCGGTGAAGCGAGCTTGCCTGGTAGTGGGGATTGCTAAGAGTTCTGTGTCTGCTGTGTGCTCGCTGCGGTGGGGAGGGAGAAACTCCGATGAAGAGGACCTGGTTTCACAACAAACAGGTTTGGATCTGCGTGCAAATTTCAAATGGAGATTCAACCTTGGATGGGAGTCTGCCCGGGATGTCCAGGGTTCCTACGGAGAGATAGACAGTGACAAACTGACTGTCTCTTGCTTTGAAACCCTCTATGGGGTCACAGTGAGTTGGATGCAATTTAATGGCAAAAAACAGGGTGGTGGATCCAACCAGCTTTTATCCTGATGGAGAAGAGGCAAGAAGATCCTCCTTGACCATTAAAAAAGGCTATCTTGGGGATTATAGGATCTGCATGGATAAAAGCTACATGGGATAGAGCTGGAGTATTGGGCAAGACTGGCTGGATCTGTCAATCTTCATGCTGAATACAGCTTCACCATTTGCATTGTAGGGCAAAAGTAAATGTTTGTGTACTAAACGTTCACCTGGATGGTGCAGACTAGCATGATCTCATCAGATCTCGGATACTGCGGAAGGCTGGCCCTGGTTAGTACTTGAATGGGAGACCACCAAGGAAGTCTAGGGGCGATTCCGCATTTGTGTTATCGACCTAAGTTCGAGTTGCGTTCGATCTAAGTGCTCTGCACAACCACTGGGATCGACGTGGTTTTGTACCAGCTTTGCCCCATGTAATGGTCAAATTTCCGACTCCAGTTGGGAACTACTACTTTTTCAGGGAACCACGCTCGAACTCAGCTCGATTCCAGTAAAGTGCGGAATCTCTGGTGCCAGGAGTCCCCCATTCAGCCAATCACAGCTGAGTGTTTCGGACATGCGTACAGCTGGCCAATCAAAAAATGCCACCTTCGTCCCTCCATTCCTGTGGCAGTTTTTTTATAATGTGTGTGGGGATAGATGGAAAATGGCCGTAGAACAGTAGCCAACTGGAACTGAGCGGCGAAGAGGCACAGGATGATTCCGCCCTCCGAGCTGGGATCAAACTGGTTGCAGTGGGGAACAACAATGGCTTCGACCTAGGTCAGTACCCTTCTCAGGGAACTGGGTCGAACCTATTTTACTCGTGTGCGGAATCGCCCTAGGGCTGCTATGTGGAGGCAGGCAATGGCAAACAACCTCTGAACATTTCTTGCCTTGAAAACCCAATGAGATTTGAATGGCACTTTTCACATACACAAGTGTAGTGAAATCTGAGTGGCCATTTTAATTAGTGGAAAATAATTGTGAGGGGGTTATTTGGAGTGGAGAAGGAGCTGGGGGGGTGCTTAACCCTCCCCCTGCCCACTGCTTTTCTACTTAACAGTGCCCCTCTCTTCCTCCCTGGTTGGGGTTGCAAGTGAATATTTGCCCTTCCAAACATGAAAACCCCAACTGAGGATTGGTGGATGCAACAGAAAGGGAGCAGGCAGGGCAAGGGCGAGGTATTCCACATTGTGCTTTTCTAGTCCAATTTGTTTTCTTCTAGCTTTTCTCGAGTCAAGCCAGCTGGACTTCATCATTTCTATTTGCATGTGCCATTTAGTTCTACCATTGGCCTCTTTCAAAGGCACTGGAGCTGGGCCAGCAAAGAAAGAGGCAATGCTTTTCTGCAGATAAGGATGAGTGAATTTTTCTTCTCTCTCTCTCTCTCTCTCTCTCTCTCTCTCTCTCTCTCTCTCTCTCTCTCCCCCCCCATTTCATTGTCTTGTCATTGTGAATAGTTTTGGTCCACCCATTAATGTTGCCAGTGTTGAGAATTCATTTGTGTCTTCCACACGTTTTCATGCTGTTTTGATGCAATTGGCATGCAGTTGACACAGCATTTATACGTGTCATGTAGCTCATTATACATATAACGAGATATACAAAAATGATGAGGCAGACAAAATGATGTCTTATGCATGGAATATATCACACAAGCAGTGTTGTATAGTGGTTAGAGTGTCAGACAAGGATTTGGGAGGCCTGGGTTCAGATCTGCACTTTGTCATGGATGTTTGCTGGATGAATTTGGGCCAGACACACACTCTCAGTAATACCTACCTCACAGGGTTGTCAGAAGGACAAAATGGAGGAGAGGGGACCAGTATTAGTTGCTTTAGGTTCCTGGGGAGAAAAAATGCTACTGGGGAGAAAAAAATGGGCCATAAATAAAGTAAATACATAAATAATACCGATCAATTCATCCACAAATAACATTTTTAAAAATGCATTTTACAGGATTGTTGTAGGAAAATAGAGAGACAGCATGGCGGAATGGTTAGAGTAGGGGTGGCCCACCTATGGTGCTCCAGATGTTCATGGACTACAATTCCCATCAGCCCACACCAGCATGGCCAATTGGCCATGACCTTAAGAGCTAGCCCACAGCAGAGTGCTGGGCCTGGATTCAGCTCATGGCCAATTGGCCATGCTGGCAGGGGCTGATGGAAATTGTAGCCCATGAACATCTGGAGGACCATAGGTTGGCCACCCCCCGATCAGAGTGTCAGACCAGAATCTAGGAGACCTCGCTTCAAACCCACATTCTGCCATGGGAAGATCACTGGGTGATCTTGGCCCACTCATTCTCTTTCAGCCTAACCTGCCTTGCAGGGCTGTTGTGAGAGCAAAGTGGATGTTGCCAGCCACGTTGGGTTCCTAACGAAGAAAAAACGATGGTATAAGTATATACATAAAGAGAATAAAGTGGCAAGAAAATAACAGCAAAGTGGCCAGAGTGGAGGATTTGATTCCCTCAGGGCAGGAGCAATACTGAAAGGAGAATATTCAGATTGAACCTTCAAGTGTGTAAAATTCAGTGGCTCCGCTAGCATCTAGTTTTACGAGATGTTCAGGGAAGCCAGATGGATTGTCTCTGTGGAAGGACATTTTTCCCTGAACTTCACCGCTGTATATAAAATAGTTTTAAAGAGAGAAAGCTAAAGGAATGAAAATAAAATATCAATCAGGTCCTTTCCATCTCCTCTTTTGCTGCGCAGTGGATTGAGGGTTAAAATAAACCATGAACATCACCAGTTAAAACAAACAGTAAGTGGCTCTAGTCTTTTTTCAAGGAGGCAAGAATGAAAGTCGGAGACGGAGAGAACCACTTAACAACTCTCAGTTCTATGGAGGGGAATACAAGATAACCGTCTGATAGTGAGTTGGTATCCTGTTGATGTATTATCCTGTATTCCAATGTTATCTGCAGAGGAGGCATTCTCCATCCTCCATCTTTATCAGGCTACTGTGGCTAGCAACAGCTTAACCAGAGTTGTACAGTGGTAACACAGAAAACAATCCAGCTGTCACTGTGTAGCACACCGGCGTTTCCGCTCACGTTTGCCGACTAACACAGCATTAGCCAGGCTTAGAGAAGGCGGACGAAGGGGAGGGAAAGGTTGGAGCTGCATACTGTTATTTGACGTAAACAGACAGACTCTAGTCTATAGGCACGCTCAATTACTATAATTTGCAAAACTATGGCACTTTGCATTCAAAGGACTAATAACGCTGTGCAAACGTGAAGTAAAGAATGCTCAGACTCCTCTAAGAAGAAGAAGAAGAAGAAGAAGAAGAGTTTGAATTTATATCCCCCCTTTCTCTCCTGCAGGAGACTCAAAGGGGCTTTCAATCGCCTTGCCCTTCCCCCCCTCACAACAAACACCCTGTGAGGTAGGTGGGGCTGAGAGAGCTCCGAGAAGCTGTGACTAGCCCAAGGTCACCCAGTTGGCGTGTGTGGGAGTGTACAGGCTAATCTGAATTCCCCAGATAAGCCTCCACAGCTCAGGCGGCAGAGCTGGGAATCAAACCCGGTTCCTCCAGATTAGATACATGAGCTCTTAACCTCCTACGCCACTGCTGCTCTTAACCTCCTACGCCACTGCTGCTCCTGAGGTTTTCTTAGGAAGAAAACCTCAGGAGACAAGATGGGATAGAAAGAACCCGACTATTGGGTGCCCCAAGAGAGGCCATGTTCTCAGTAGGCTGGTAGAACTTCATCTTGGTTGGATCCATTTAGACTTCAGGAGATGCTCCATACCTCCCCCCCACCAAGATGCTAATGTGGTTTAACAATCTCCATACCCCCTGCCCCGCCTAAATCCCATCATATTGAAAATAAGGTGTCAGGAAGAAGGCTGATCAAAAACCTTTCTTTCAGTGATCAGCTGTCCTGCTTTTGCTGTGGAGGACTATTCCTTCACAAGACTACAAGACTCTCTGCTTACAGTTTGAAGCAGGACAGGACACATCCAGGCTGACCACTTCAATCAGAGCTGAATCCAGAAAATAATATTGTTGCGAGGGACTGTCTCCACTTGGGTCTGTTGGAATGAGGAAGGTTTCCTTATGATTGCAACGTAGCTGGGTCCACCCAGCCGCATATAAATTCTGCCTGGTGGGAACATTCCACCACTTCAGCAGAAGACGTCTCCATTCCAGAGGCTCACAAGTAGGGAAGCTGGGTATTGAACCTTATACCTTTTGTACACAAAGGATCTGGGAGGGGGACTGTGACTTAGTGGTACAGCCAGAGGTGGGATCCAGCAGGTTCTCACAGGTTCCCGAGAGTAGGTTACTAATTATTTGTGTGTGCCAAGAGGGGGTTACTAATTGGTGATTTTGCCACTTGATTTTTGCCTTAGTTACGCCCCTCCTCTCAGCAGTAGCGCGCAGAACTTGAAGCAGTCTAGCGGGAGGAGCACTGGTGTGCGTGGCAGCCTGCGCCTGCGTGCATTCATTTCCTGCCCAAGGACCGGCGCAGCGGTTGTGTCCTTGCCACAGCTCCGCCCAGGAATGCCCCGCCCCTGGAATGCCTGGTCACGCCCCCGGAATGCCCCGCCCCATTGGCGCTACGCCACAGTTTGAATCCTACCACCATGGGAACCTGTTACTAAAAAATTTTGGATCCCACCACTGGGTACAGCCCCTGCTATGCAGGCATCAGGTCCTATATTTCAACCCCAGCATCTCCAGTTGAAAAAGGTCAAATAGTAGATAGTATGAAAGACCTCAATTGAGTCCCTGGAGGGGCGCTGCCAGTCAGAGTAGGCGATACTGACTTCAATAGACCAATATTTGACTGATGTGTATTATGTGCTGTATTGAGTTATGCTGGGAGGGTAACAACAAATTAAGACACCTACAGTCTGGCGTGATGCACTTGCAGCCTCGTTCCGCAGTATGTCTAGACCAGGGCTTGGATGGCTTTAAAATGAGGTTAAACAAATTCATGGACAGTCACTGCCAATCAGAGCAGACAATTACTGAGCTTCATAAATCAGTGTCTCAGCAGAAGACAGTTTTATGTGATGCTGATATGAAGGCTGCTTATGCTGGTCTATGGGGGGGGGGGGTTGGTTGATGGATGGTTCTTTGTCCTTTTCTTGAAATGGCGTTGGTGTTTAACTAAGTAGCCTTGTGGCTTCCTGCTCGCCTCACAACTCCTTAAAAAGAAGCGCTGCGATGCATATGCAGCTCCAAATATAGACCCATATTTAGACCTAGTTAAAGAAATCATTTGAATGACCCATTCATAGAATCATATAGGTGGAAGAGGCCATAAGGGCCATCTAGCCCAACCCCCTGCCATGCAGGAACACACAGTCAAAGTACTCCTGACAGATGGCCATCCAGCCTCTAATTGAAAACCTCCAAAGAAGGAGACTCCACCACTCTCTGAGGCAGCGTATTCCACTGTCGAACAGCCCTTACTGTCAGGAAGTTCTTCCTAAGGTTTAGGTGGAATCTCTTTTCCGCTGTTCCCTCATATGGAAGCCATTGAATTCCATGCAAATGAAGCTACCTTTTACTGAATAAACCTAATGGTCCATCTAGCCCACTATTTATCTATGTTGATTGGAATCAGTTCTTATGGGCCTCAGTCAGAGGAAATGTTTTTTCAGCACCTTCTGTTCTTTTATAACTGGATGTGTCAAGGACTGAACATTGGTTGTTTCATATACAAAGCGGATACTCCACGATTGAGTTGTACATTCTCCCCTTCACACTTAATATTGCCTTTTGGCAGAGATTTCTCAATGTCTGTGTTGTTGCCCTACCCTTCATACCCCACATTACTGGAATATGGATTTCATATGATTTTTCTGAAATATGTACCAACAAATGCCAACAGTCATATATTTGTGTGTGTATAGCAGAATGTCCAGATATTAATACAGGCCAAAATGTGCAAAAAGGTTTGTTAGCAGAATGAGATCATTAAGAAGGGTTAATGCAGTCAGCTGAGACTGGAAGCCCCATAGACATGCCTCTTGATTACCACACCCCACCAAAGTTACTATAACACAAAGAACCTAGAGAACTCCCTGATAGCAGACTTTACATTTCCTCTGCCTTTAGAAACCATTTCCTTAACAATCGTTCCCTTCCTGATCCACTCAAAGCCTCAGCCAAATTTGAATACATAGGCAGAGAGCTCCAAAGAGTCAAGACTAATCCTGATGTAATCAAAAAACAATTGGCTCTACTGTCCCGACATTTAGAAGACAATAGATGAGCTATTGATTAGCTCAGCCCAGCAATCCCAGCATGGAAACCCAGAAAATCCAGGAATAGAAACTTACTTACTCTTGCCCCAAACTATGCTAAGGGGTATAAAAATACAGTTCACCCCAAGTTCCATGCTGCTGAGGCTGGCTCTACTCTAGCGCTAGCTGGCTAGCTAGCCAGCTCCTAGCGAGCTTGCTGGCTCATTCCAGCTCCTTACTAAAAGTTGGTTCTGAGTCCATGCTGGCATAGGAATCCCTGCCTTCTTCCAGAACTTCTCAGCTGAACCTAGGTAACGTATAAGTCCCCTGCTCCCCCTCCTAATCTTTCATCCAAACCTATTTTTCCTCCCTGCTTATATCTCTTAGGAACTGTGTCTTCTTTATGTCTCACTAACCCTAACCAAAAACTTATAAAAATATTTAAATTCAATTTGGTCTCCATTGTGTTCTCCGTGGAATGTTTCAAAAGCCATTTCTGGTATAGCTGTCTAAAAGATCCCACCTAGCCTGCCTCTCACACTGCCAAGCTGAGTTATTCCCCATTACTACTTTAAAAATATAGTCTAACTGTTAAGCTAGGTAACAATGTGAAAAAAATCCTTTCATCCCTTGATTATGTGTGTCCTCTACCACTGAACTGTGACCTTCCTCAACTTGATTCAAGTTCACTGGGAAGTCCCTTGCTGGGGTCACCATAAGTCTGCTGAGATTTGCCAGCACCTCTCTCTCTCTCTCTCTCTCTCTCTCTCTCTCTCTCTCTCTCTCTCTCTCTCTCTCTCTCATGCAGACAGACAGACAGACACAGACACAGACACAGACACAGACACAGACACAGACACAGACACACACACACACACACACACACACACACACACACACAGAGCTACCCTCTGAAACTATATTCCCCCAACTGGTTGCTTGTGCTGCCAACTTGTGTTGAGAGTCCCTTCACCAGGAGGCAGAGGTGGGATCCAGCAGGTTTTCACAGGTTCCCGAGAGTACGTTACTAATTATTTGTGTGTGCCGAGAGGGGGTTACCAATTGGTGATTTTGCCATGTGATTTTTGCCTTAGTTACGCCCCTCCTCTCAGCAGTCTAGCAGGAGGGGCACCGGCGTGCGTGGCAGCCTGCGCCTGTGTGCATTCATTTCCTGCCCAAGGACCAGCGCAGTGGCTGCTTCCTTGCCACAGCCCCACCCAGGAATGCCCCACACCTGGAATGCCCAGCCACGCCCCCATCGTGCCCCGCCCAGCCCCATTGGCGCTACGCCACAGTTTGAATCCCACCACCATGGGAACCTGTTACTAAAATTTTTGGATCCAACCACTGCCAGGAGGTAATACCTTTATACAAATAAGTAAACCGTGAGAAGAGAAACCATGAAAATAAGTCCTTATTAGTGCAAGGACATAAACCGGTGTAGGACCTTTGGCTGTGATACACAAGAAGACGACCAAGATGACTCCTATGAAAACCTCATTGGTTTTTCATGGTTAAATAGAAGTGGTTGTCTTTCCTTCAGACAATGTGACATTTAGGGCATTGCCTTGATGTTGGTTTTTTGTTCTGTTCTTTCCCCCCCCCCCCCCCGTTCCATTCCCCCTCCCCACTCCTTTGAATCTGCTCTTTTTACACCTGACACACACATTTCCTGATTACGAGACATGTTGCAACACTGGGGAAACCATCACTGTATCCCTTTGACACTGATACTGATTGCAGCCTTTCACGCGACTGTCACAATATCAACTGCCTGTTTTCTTCGGCACGCCGTTGGAGCTGACAAAACTTTTTGTCACTTTTAGCTATTTAAATGTTGCTAATTTTGATGAGGTGCTATTAATAAAGTGGGTGAGCACAAGCAACCGCCTGTTGTTCTGAAGACTGGCTAGAAATTGTTAAGGAGAGCCCTTGCCTCCATGGGAGTTCTTCGGGGCCTTCTTTTGGCCTATTGACCTACTCTGGGTCAATATCTTAGGGCCCACATACATATGCACCCCAGTGGTGGGATCCAAAAATTTTAGTAACAGGTTTCCATGGTGGTGGGATTCAAACAGTGGCGTAGCGCCAATGGGGCTGGGCAGGGCACGACGGGGGCGTGGCTGGGCATTCTGGGGGCGGGGCATTCCTGGGCGGGGCTATGGCAAGGACGCAGCCGCTGCGCCGATCCTTGGGCGGGAAACGGATGCACGCAGGCGCAGACTGCCATGCATGCCGGTGCACGTCATGCTAGACTGCTTCAAGTTCTGCGCGCTACTGCTGAGGAGTGGAGGAGAGGCGTAACTAAGGCAAAAATCACGTGGCAAAATCACCAATTAGTAACTCCCTCTCGGCACACACAAATAATTAGTAACCTACTCTTGGGAACATGTGAGAACCTGCTGGGTCCCACCTCTGACGCACCCTAGTCAGTGTGATGTAGTGGTTAAGAGTGGTGGACTGACTCTAATTTGATAAGTCAGGTTTGTTTCCCCACTCCTACAAATGAAGCTTGCTGGTTGATCTTGGGCGACTCACAGTTCTTTCAGAACTCTGTCAGCCTGTTGTGGGGGAGAGAAAGGGAACAAATTTGTAAGCCGCTTTGCAACTCTACCATTGAGAAAAGCAGAGTATAAATCCAAACTCCTCCTCTTCTTTTTCTTTTTCTATTCACCACGTTTTTTAACCCATCCTTTTTCTAAGCACCTCAGGATGGTGTACACAGGTCAACTCTTCTCAATTTTACCCCCACAATAACCTTGTTATTATAATAACAGTCATGGATTAGGTTTGGGTGGTTGGGAGAATGAATGACCTTAGGTCACCCAGCAGGCATCATAGGTGAGTGAAGATATAAACCTCAGATCTAGACTAACACTCTAAGCACTATGCTACACTGTCTCATTGCCTCCTACTATTATATATGCAGAGAGAACTGCTGAGATCTTCAGCTGCTTCCTCCACACCCTTTTGATGACCATTCTGGGTTTGGGTCATGGACTGTGTTGCATATTCAGTGATATCTCTAATTTACACAGCATATAGGTTATAATTATTTTGAAGGTTCTCTGGCCCATGGAAAGAATTTTTACTAGCTGAAAGAAAAACATACAACCAATGCCAGGTAGTCTAAAACAAAGGTGATGCTTGCTGTTGAGTCACAACCAACTTGTGGTGACCCCATCAAGTTCCACCTTGTGAGCTTTTCAGGTAAAAGATGGTTCAGCCATTGCCTTGCTCTGCATAGAACCTCGGGTCTTCCTTGGTGGTCTCTAAGTACTGATCCTGCTTACCTTCCAAGCTCTGGCAAGATCAGGCTAGTCTGGGGTTATTTCTGGGGCTGTTAGAAGAAGAAGAAGAAGAAGAAGAAGAAGAAGAAGAAGAAGAAGAAGAAGAAGAAGAAGAAGAAGAAGAAGAAGAAGAAGAAGAAGAAAAAGAAGAAGAGGAGGAGGAGGAGGAGGAGGAGGAGGAGGAGGAGGAGTTTGGATTTATATCCCCCCTTTCTCTCCTGCAGGAGACTTAAAGGGGCTTACAAGCTCCTTTCCCTTCCCACCTCACAACAAACACCCTGTGAGGTAGGTGGGGCTGAGAGAGCTCCGAGAAGCTGTGACTAGCCCAAGGTCACCCAGCTGGCATGTGTGGGAGTGTACAGGCTAATCTGAATTCCCCAGATAAGCCTCCACAGCTCAGGCGGCAGAGCTGGGAATCAAACCCGGTTTCTCCGGATTAGATACATGAGCTCTTAACTTCCTACGCCACTGCTGCTCCTTATGTTCTACTTATGTTCTTATCACCTAAAGGTGTTTTCAGAAACAATCGGGGAAGGGGGAGGGGGGACTGCTTAAAAATGTTTCCAGAGCCAAATGATGTGGAGGTGGGGGAAATGTGCAGAACTCCACGGAGGAAACAATTTATTATCATCTGCATTTTGTAACCCCCCTCGGTAATCCCCTGAAGCAGAATGCTGGGAGATTCAGGACAGAAACATGGAAGTACTTCTTCACAGCGCACAAATTGGGGAACTCACTCCCACTGGAAGCGATGATGGCTGACAAATAGAAAGACGTTAAAAGGGGGAATATACAAATTCATGAAGAAGGGGACTATCAATGTCTAATCACAATGGATATCTACTCCCTCCAATACCAGAGATGAATCTTTAAATCAGTTGCTGAGGAGCACAGGTGGAAAGATGCCGTTGCAGCCCTGCTGCTTATGAGCAGCTGGTTGGCCGCTGTGTGAACTTAATGCTGAACTTGATTATAGAATAAGGTGACCAGATTTTCACCTTTTAAACGTGGGACGCACGCACACGCGCACACGACCACAGGAGCGCACTGCCTTTTGGGGCGCTCCCCGGTTTCCCGCCCTGTCACAGGGTGGGAAAAGGGGAGTGCCCCAGAAGGCAGTGCGGCAGCCTTCCAAAAATCGGGAGAATTAAAAAACCCCGCAGGATTTATACCCCAAGTTTGGATTTATACCCCACTTTTATCTCCTGTAAGGAGACTCAAGGTGGCTTACAAGCTCCTTTCCCTTCCTCTCCC
This sequence comes from Sphaerodactylus townsendi, assembly GCF_021028975.2. Classification (NCBI taxonomy): domain Eukaryota; kingdom Metazoa; phylum Chordata; class Lepidosauria; order Squamata; family Sphaerodactylidae; genus Sphaerodactylus; species Sphaerodactylus townsendi. Next base: position 10,184,192 of record NC_059437.1, read on the forward strand.
AACAGACACCTTGTGAGGTAGGTGGGGCTGAGAGAGTTCCAAAAAACTGTGACTAGCCCAAGGTCACGGAGCAGGAATGTAGGAGTGCGGAAACACACCTGGTTCACCAGATAAGCCTCTGCCACTCAGGTGGAGGAGTGGGGAATCAAACCCAGTTCTTCAGTTTAGAATCCACCTTCTCTGAACCACTACACCATACTGGCTCTTAGAGCTGCTACAGTCACTACTGGAGGCTGGCCCCCACCCCAATCCACCAGATTTTGCTAAAATCAGCTCAGAATGTATCAGATTTCACTCTGGCTCTGATCATGACCCAACAGATTCTTTGGAGCATTGACTCTGCATCTCCCATCCACCCTGACCTTCCCCAGTTAATTTAGAGTCAATGCTATTTTGTTTCTTTTTTACTTTTATTTTATCTGTACACTGCTTTTTCTCAAGCAAGTGGGCTCAGGTTGGCTTTCCGCAATAATCCATTATAGTATAAATATATGACATAAGTTTAAAACACACACTTTAAAACTACAAATACAAATTTAGCTTGAAAGATGGTATTCTGAATTACATATCTACATAATATTCTAACTATTTTCAGTGGGGGTTTGGCTCATAATTAGTTTGATGTGGGGACGATAACAACTGGATGAGATTTTACCATATCTTATGAAATTTTATGTCAGTGTTTTTATAAAGTTGCTATTCATCACTGTAGAGGCCTCTTCCACACAGGCAGAATAATGCACTTTCAATCCATTATCAATGCTGGATTTTACTGTGCAGAATAGCAAAATCCATTTGCAAACAATTGTAAAAGTGGATTGAAAGTGCATTATTCTGCATGTGCGGAAGGGGCCCGAGTCCTGCTTGGGAAAGGACAGCCTAAAAGACTGATAAATAAATAAAATGGGGGCAAAGAACTGACAAACCTTGTCTCATAGGACTTGAGACAGGAGGAAGGAAGGAAGGAAGGAAGGAAGGAAGGAAGGAAGGAAGGAAGGAAGGAAGGAAGGAAGGAAGGAAGGAAGGAAGGAAGGAAGGAAGGAAGGAAGGAAGGAAGGAAGGAAGGAAGGAAATTTATTTGTGTGTCCTCCCCTTCTCAGAAAAAGCAGGCAGATGAAAAGTCAGTCTGTGGTTATTTCTGGCGTTATTAGAAGAAGAAGAAGAAGAAGAAGAAGAAGAAGAAGAAGAAGAAGAAGAAGAAGAAGAAGAAGAAGAAGAAGAAGAAGAAGAAGAAGAAGAAGAAGAAGAAGAAGAAGAAATGCTCAAAGGGGTTTTAAACCTTTAGAACTGGATTCTCTTTATTTTTGTTCCTGAGGTTCCGTGTGGTTGGGTGAATACACAGAAATCTGAGTGGGGTTTTGCTAAGACTTCATCACCCCCTCAGCTATGAGCTCCCATTGTCAGTGAATCAGTAAACCAGGGCATCTGCACTAGATCAACTATTCTGTGCTCCAGAGAAGTCATCTCAATTTAGATCTTATATTCAAACAGTGAATTTTAGTAGGATGATACGGCTGTAGAAAGATGAATAACACGGACCTCAAACCGGCTGCAGATTCCCCCATACGAGGAACTGTCAGGAGAAGTGAATCTATGTTGACAGCAGCGTTTGATCTAAATTTCAAAGACAAAATTGAAACCATGCCTGGGATGCAAGGTGTTTCCATAAGCAAGTGACTCCACACCTTCCTTCACAAGTTCTCTCTCCCCTCCTCCACCACGCAAGATTAACCCATGTTTACAAGGAAGCAGTTGAGTTGTCAGTTTTATTATTGGATTATTCCAATTGTAAATAATACTGATGGAGATTTTTAAAAGAAAGAACGAAAAATCTCTGCCCGGCTTTCCACAAACTATGCAAGACTGAATTATTAAGAGGGGTTTAGGGTTGCACTGGACAAAACGGTCCACAAACTTACTGTGATAAATGATTAGGTACTGTGGTCTATACTGCTATGTATAGCTTATTGGAAATCATTTCCTACATTGGGATGGGGAATTCATACAGTGTATTTAAATCCATTTATGAGTCATCTATGGCTCATTCCACACATGCAGAATAATGCACTTTCAAACTGCTTTCAGTGCTCTTTGAAGCTGTGCGGAATAGCAAAACCCACTTGCAAACAGTTGTGAAAGTGGTTTGAAAACGCATTATTTTGCGTGTGCGGAAGGGGCCTCTGAAGTGCTCTAGCCAATTCCAAACGGTGTCACTTTATTTCCCCACTTTTTTCCACGGTGCTTTCTTTTTCGTACTTATTTCCTTGATCATTCCAACTTTTGTACTACAGCGCTAGACCATTGCAGCAATCGAATGGTACAATCCAATGTTTTCATGTGGACTTTATGTATTTAACAGAATTTACAGGTTCTATGATGTGATCTGCCTGTTTTATGCTGGTTTCTGGGATAGTTTTAATGTTATTTTATGCTGTTTTTATGCTGAAGAGACGGAAAGTTTTATTGCTGGTTCAGGTAATTTTGCTTCACTTTACTTGCTTTATTTTTATTGTTCTAGGCTGCAAACTATCTGAAGCAATTTCTGAACAGATGGCGGGCCTTCCCTTGCGACTGATCCAGAAACTGAAGCTAGTCCAGAATGTGGCGGCCCGGCTTCTGACAGGGGGTGATTATTCAGATCATATCACCCCTGTGCTGCGCCGCCTGCACTGGCTCCCAGTGGAGTTCCGGATCATTTTCAAGGTGTTGGTGTTGACCTTTAAGGCCTTACGCGGCATGGGGCCCACATACCTACGGTACCGCATCACCCCTTATGTCCCACATAGGCCGCTACAATCAATGGCGGCAGAACTGCTGGTGATCCCAGGCCCTGCGAGGATGCGGCTGGTCTTGACCCGGGCCAGGGCCTTTACAGCTCTGGCCCCTGCCTGGTGGAATGCTCTACCTCCAGCTGTCCGGGCCCTGCGGGACCTTGGCGAGTTTCACAGGGCCTATAAGACAGAGCTATTCCACTGGGCTTTTGGAGGGGCTGGCCGCGGTTCCACTGCCCCCCATTAAATCAAAACTGCCAGCCTGGACCATCTGGTTGGGCGCTAATTCCACCTTGGGCCCTGCCTATCTCCCTCCCTCCCTCCCTCCCTCCCTCCCTCCCTCCCTCCCTCCCTTCCTTCCTTCCTTCCTTCCTTCCTTCCTTCCTTCCTTCCTTCCTTCCTTCCTTCCTTCCTTCCTTCCTTCCTTCCTTCCTTCCTTCCTTCCTTCCTCCTTTCTTCTTCCTTTCTTTCTTTGGCCTTAGATCGGGTGCCTGTGTATATATGTGTTTTACATAATCTGGTTGTTTTAATTTATTTATTAATTGCTGCTGAGTTTTAATGGCTTAATTTTATGTTGTATTATTTGCTGTTGGGAACAGCCATGTTGGGAGCCGCCTCGAGCCCTTTGGGGATGAGGCGGCCTACAAATTTTAATAATAATAATAATAACAACAACAACAACAACAACAACAACAACAACAACAACAACAACAACAACAACAACAATATCACATTTCTTTTTTTTAAGCCTCCAGGTTGGTCAGTAGATCTCCCAGAATGGTAGATCTCCCCAGATGCTTGTGTGGGTGGACTCTATGGAATTTTTCCCCATTGGGGCCCTTCCCCTCCCCCTCCCAAATTCCAGATTCCCCCACCAAATCTTCAGGTATTTCCCAACCCACAGTTGGCAACCCTAAAATGAATGTAATCCGTGCATATAATGAATAATCTACAGCTATTGATGCAAAAATGACGTTAAAAGAAGTACATTTTATGGAGGAAATTTAGAATGAGAAACATATATTACAAAACTGTGGAGTCAGGGTTTTGGTTCATGCAAAGCTTAAAGGTTTATTTTGGGGACAAAATAGCAGAGGTGAAACATTCAAAAGCATTCCCTTCCAATAGCACCATGCTTTATCAGCTTCCAAGAAGCAACCGGAGAGCTAACGGTGTCCTAGAATACCAGAAACAGAATGGTCTTGCAAAGCCATGACAATTAAGAGTGGGACCTCCATAGTCAGAAGCTGTGTACCTCTGATTACCAGATGTTGTGGTTAGGTGATAGCTGATTCTGTGTTTCTGCTTGGTTGTGTCAGTAATTTGTATGAAAATGTTCCATTGCCTGCAGCAGCATGTGACAGCTTTTATCCACAGACGTTTTCACCACCTTTGAACATGCCAGCTTCCAATATGTTTCTAATTGTGAGGTTTTCCTGTTATCACTTTACAGGCCAATCATTTTGTGAAGCTATTCTTTTTTTCAAAAAGTCCTGCTGGAGTTACAAAACCTACAATGCAGAAGAAGCAGTAACAAATACGGCATCAACAGGACTCGTTTTGGAGTGATGATACAATATTGGCAGACGTTTGAAAATTGAATGTATCTGGCTCCCAGTGGCTGTTTTCTCTCAAGTATAGTGTTCTGTATGCTGGTATTAAATGATTTTCTCACAGTTCAAAGCAAGCAACAATCCAAGTGGTTTGAGACTGCTCAGTTTGCGGCACCCAGCACAAGGGAATAGCAGCATCCCAGTTGTTGACAATGTTCTACAGACCTTGGACCCAGGCTTATTTTTTCCACAAGCATTTTGTGGCCCAGGACAGCCGTTGTTTAAAATCCGTCCCATTTTGTGTGTACGTGCTGCTCTTGTGCTCATGCAGTCAGTGGCAGGCATCCTGTTGGCTTGTATATTTATTTGTGTATTTATACCCCTCCTTTCATTGTGGCTCAAGGTGGTTTATAAGTCACTAGCAGTAAAGCCCGTTGTATGAACAAACACAATGGGCTCTAGAAAACTGTTGGTGGGTTAACAGCACCACCGGAAGGAGGGTGACTCCCCTCAGCACCCTCCTCCTTCTCCTCCAGTTCTTGGACAGCTGCTCTTCTTCCTGGATGCCTTTATAGCCATGTAACAGTTAATGGTGTAGTTGTGATTGTCAGCAGTTGTAACTCTCCCACAGGGAGCAGCCAACTACTGCGCCTGCTACTCCTCAGGGAAGTGCAGACAGCACAGTGTAATGATTCAGTAGTGGGGGAGAAGGCCAGCACACGAGAGTGAGTGACCACCCCATTTCACTGTTTTGTTTGTGCTGATTTTTACCTTTTCTGTGTAAGCCAACCCCCAAGCTGTGTGCGCACGGCGATTGGCTGGAAGTGAGTCATGCATGGTGATTGGCTGGAAGTGAGTGATTGACTGGAAGTGAGTCATGCATGGGGACTGGCTGGAAGTGAGTCATGCATGGCGATTGGCTGGAAGTGAGTCATGCATGGCGATTGGCTGGAAGTGAGTCATGCATGGTGATTGGCTGGAAGTGAGTGATTGACTGGAAGTGAGTCATGCATGGGGACTGGCTGGAAGCCACCCCAGCTTGCCTTTTATATAATAGGACACTCAGAATTCGCTGAATGGAACTATATTTCCCAGGCAGGAATTCAAGTATTTTGTTTCCATTTTGAACACTTAAAATGCAATCCTATGCTGTTACTCCAGTCTAAGCCCACTGAAATTAATGGACTTAGACTGGGGTAATTCTCTTTGGGATTGCACTGGTAATCAACATGAACATGCTGGTTTTAAGGAATTTAGTGTCTTGTAGCCTTCACTGAGCTCCTTGAACGGATGGGAGGAATAAAAATGTGTTAGATACATTATGGGCAAAATTGATGAAGAAATTCTGGACAGAATCCATTGAAATGAATGGAATGGAAGCCAAAGACCTTGGGTTTCCAGGTCTCCTCCTATGTGAGAGACAGCCTGCCCAAAAACCTTGATCCCGCCCACTTGTCAGTAGGCTCGTGGGCGAGGAGTGAAGAAAAAATTTCCATTGCATTGACTGCATGATGTTATTTCCAGGATAAATCCAGAAGTGACCTCACACTAGAATTCAGAGGGAAGTTAGTTATAGTTAATTCGATTCGATTTCGAATACCTTTAATGGCATCTAAATAGTTTAACATGAACATTGCAAGATAATAACAGCCTTTACAACTTCCGACTAGTTAAAATAACACCATTTAAAAATTTAGCCACCGCTTCCAACAGCTCGTGGTTGTGGCTGTTTAAAAGATATATAAGCTTCTGTTTATCTGTAATGCCTTCACTTCCATGCAGGAAGGGGATTATGTGCTTCTTCCTGTCTATCTTCAGAGGGAAGTCTATGGTAAAGTTATAGAATTTACACTGAATAGAGAAGCATGACATCCCTTCTGGGTTTGCTCCCAAAATGACATCCTGCCTTTGATGTGACAGAGCTACCATATCCCTGCCCCCCCCCTCCAACCACCCCCAGTGTCTCACCTGGTGTGAGTTGCTAGCTGGCAGCCCTAAGAACATTGGACTGTTTCTGCTCCAAATTGGCAAAGGGCCTATGACACCCAATAGTAAAATTGCTACTACAACAGTAATGTTGTGCCATTGCTGATCTGATACCAGAGATGAAAATGTCACATCAGCAAGAATCATCCCAAACCCAATGTTTACTTCATGCTGTCAGTTCACCCGTTCACCTGAAAGCCACCAAGGATCAAGGGAATTGTCTTCAGTGATGTATCTAGTCAGTATATTCTCCCAAAGAGTTTAGGGTGGATGGCAGAATCTGTTTGGGGAAAAATACTCTTGAGTTGTTCAGTTTCTTTTCTTTTTAAAGGTTTGCTGATTTAATGCTTTTAAGGTAACATTTTATTTTCTATTTTCCTGTGATCTGCTGTCATACCATTTGTGAGGGGTTTTTTTTTCATGTTGCTTGCTAAGACTATAATAAGAAAAATGTGTACGTGTGGATAAAATATTATAAATAGAAAACGTTGCCCTCTCCCTGTTATCTTTAAACTTTTCATCCTGTTCTTCTTCAAGGAGTAAAGTGAGGCATACATATTCCTCCTTCTCCTTCCTCTTTGGTTATTCTAACAACCATTCAAGTTATCAACCTGAAGATGTGGTCTGGAGTTCTCCCAGGATTACAGCTGACTTCCAGGGATCACCTCGGCTGGAGGCATTAGCAGTGTTATACCATAGAGTCTGGGAGAAATGTCCTAGAGTGACAAGGCACCCCACTAGACTCCCTCCCCAAATTGCCCTCTCCAGTCATTGCTCCCAAATCTTCAGGATTTTCTCAAGCTGGAAGTGGGAACATTCACAGCAGTCTTGCTTGATGAATTGAGGTCTGAGGTAGCAAGTAGCTAAATGCCAACCAGGAAGTGCCAGACTGAATGAGGATTTTGAATCAGCTTTCCCCAGCCAACATTTGTCTAGCATCCTATCCACTTTGCCACTGTGAGTAGCATCAGGAAAAGGAAACGCTTGGGCATTTTAAGTGAAACAGGGCAGAGATGCATGGATATATTGTAACGTCAGTCATGGAAGATAGGCAGCAACTGAAGCTTGGATTAGGTTATATGTAGTATAAATTCAGCTGTTGGAGGCTCCGGCTTATATCCGACATTTTGAATCATGCCCAGAAAGCTGCAGAAATTAATATTTTTATTTATTTTATTTATTTATTGGATTTAATATACTGCCCTATCCCCGAAGGGCTAGTTTTGTGAAAGGTATGTCTGGATCAAAAGGTTCTACTATTAGTAATTTTTAAAAAAAAGAACTGTGAAAAGGACTGAGAAACTGCTTGATTTTAACGGGAGCCCTGCTTATCTAGAATCCCTTGGGTGATCAGTGCCCTCACTCCAATTTCTGCATTTCCTCTGAGTAAAACCTGAGCTCATTACTAAATTCAGTTGCTTACAAAGTGTCATGTCCTCAACTATGGTCTGAGATGGGCTTGGATGACTTCAAGGGGGAAAAAGCCACAATACAGCAACTGATTGCAAAATGTAGCTCTGAATATCTGTGGAAAAAAAAGAATCAGAGGACTGAGGATGGTTCAGTTCCCTGTTATTGTTCTGAGGTGATAATAAGAGGCTCACAGAGGCTGATTCTGCACAGGCAATACTAATGGATTAAATCAGGGGCCTGCAACCCACTGCTCTGGAGCCGCATGCGGCTCTTTCAGCCTTATACTGCGGCTCCGCGTGGCCTGGAGGTCAGAGGATAGCATGGGTGTGTCCCTCCAGGAAAGGTGAGTGGAGCGGCCAAACCCGTTTTCCACGGCCCTGAAGATCTACCGAGCCGGAGAGGTGGCTCCGCACGAAGCCGCCTCTCCGGCTCGGTAGAGCTTCAGGGCCGTGGAAAATGGGTCCAAATGGCTCTTTGGGTGGTGAAGGTTGCTGACCCCTGGGTTAAATGGACTTGTGTTGCCTATGTCACCATTTCCACAGGAGCCAGCCAGGATTGCTGGGATCCGGTGACAGGAGGTGGCACGGTTCTCACTGAAAACACAGTATTTCCCTGCAAACCGTGCAGCCGAGAATCCCCCCACCAGAAAATCCACCCCTACCCAAGAATCCCCCCACCCACTTTCCGCCACAACATGGCAGCTGCCTATCAGAGAATCCACTCCAATGGCAGCCGCCTGGAAAATCCACCATAATGGTGGACAGAAGGGGTGAGAATAGAATGTTTCCTGCTTGTCGTAGTGTGCACTGGCAAGCAGGAAATGTCTGCAACACAGGATGAAGGAAAAAAGTTGCTGATTTAGCAACTTTCATTTAACCCAGGCTCAGGCAAATATAATAAATTAGAAGTGTGTGTGTGTGTGGAGCTCTAAGAAACTTCTCCCCCAAAACACTTTTTAAAAGGAGCTGAACCCGTTATATTTGGCCCATACAGAATTAGCCAGAGAGACTCTGGAAAGGAATTGGACCCCTCCCAAGGACAGAATTGTTGAGCCAGTCCAAGCCTCAGTAAATCCTCCCTTCACGTGAAGAAGCCACTTTGATGGCCTTTCATGGAAAAGCAGCATATAGACAGGGAGAGACAGACAAGTGAATAAAACAGCATGCTAAGTACCTTTGGGATTCTGGTAGCTAGCAAAAATAGCTACACAGCTAGCAAGCAAAGGTAGATCCCCCAGTTCAAAACTTTCTTTTGTGTTCTTGTTCGGCTGAATGTTATTTTTAGGTGCCTAAACCTGAACAATTATATCCTCAAACTTCTTCACTTAATCCTTTGCCTTATCTCCTGAGAAAGTGGGGGAGGGAATTACCAAAGCAGTTCTCAAAACATTTAAATCCCAACATGCACCTATAAGCAAGAAGGAAATCTGTTCCCTCCCTGGCAAACCTGAAGGGTTTGACTGGCATCTTTTAATTAAAACAACCCAATAAGTTGTCCTATCTTGCATTTTAAGCAATAAATTGTCAACAGTATGGTGGGAGTGTAGAGAACAGACTGGATTCTGACAGCAACATAACTCCTCTGACCTTTTTTTTCTCTTATATCCTTCATTTCTTAAATGTGTTTATTTAAAACATTTAGATGCCACCTTCTTGCAATTCCAGGAGGCTAGCACAACAGTTATTTTAAGTATTTTATTTATTATTTTATTTATCTCTGATTACAGCCGTTTACAGATTCAAAATGCTTTTGATTATTTGCTCTATAAAGCTAATAATCAAAAGCAAACAAAAAAAAACCACCCAGGGCAGGTACAACCAGGTCTTATCTCACTGGGCTGGCTGTTGTAGGTCTCTTCACTGTGAGCCAAAGGCCTACAGAGCTGAGGGCCAGAAACCCTTTGCTTCTTGCCTTTTATCTTCTGCCCAGCGGTGGGATCCAAAAATTTTAGCAACAGGTTCCCATGGTGGTGGGATTCAAACAGTGGCGTAGCGCCAATGGGGCTGGGCGGGGCATGACGGGGGCGTGACCGGGCATTCCGGGGGCGGGGCATTAATAATTTCTCTGTTACTGTGAAAAACTCCTACTGTAAAAAAAAAAGTTCCTAATTTCCAGCTGGTATCTTTCTGTCCATCATTTAAACTCATTCTAGCAAGTCCTATCGTCTCCTGCCAACAGAAACAACGACTTCTCCTCGAATCGACAGCCTGTCAAATACTTAATACTTTCAAATACTTCATTTTGTTTCTAGAAATCAAAACGAGGATACTTTCCTTCAACAAGGAACTTTACCATATTTCTAAAACATGTTTTTAAAACAGCCCAACAGGGAGAATGATCCCGTTTTCTACCTTCGCTAACCAGCCACATAGGAAACAACAGGGCTTGATGATTTTTGGACCTAATGGAATTTCTAACGGAAAAGCAGACCCAATTAGTAACCCCCTCTCGGCACACACAAATAATTAGTAACCCACTCTCGGGAACTGGTGAGAACCTGCTGGATCCCACCTCTGCTTCTGCCCAAGGACTTGTACCTCTGGCCGCAGCCAACAGGAAGGAGAAAAAGCACAACAGAATTGTTGTGCATCTGGCAAGATCTCTCTCTCTCTCTCCGCTCTCTCCCCCAGCAATTTCACAACAGGAAGCAGAAACACAAAATGATACACTCAGCTGTTAACCTCAGAAGAAACAAACAGTGCAGGTAGCCATGTTGGTCCTCAGAGAAATTTTGCCACAATATCACAAAGCAGTGAAAGGCTTTCAGGTTCACCAGAACTCTTTGGCTAGATGTTTCAAAAAGGAATACAGGTGAAGACAAAATGGGGCCTCCTGGATTCTAACACCGGAGAGAAGGTGCCTAGGAATGAACAAGTCAACGGCTGTGGTCATTTCCTCATTCCAGAGGTCAACCAGGTCATTGACAGGAATACCAAATGTATCAACAGGAGAATCACCTTGAGCCCTCAGAAAGATTAGACTGATTCATGGAAGTCACCAATAGCCATGGTGAAAGGAAACCTCAAAGTCCAGAGGCAATAAACCTCTATATTTATATGCTAAAAGGAAATTTCAGGACAGGAACCAGAGCAAGCATGTTGGTGGAAGCAGGACAAGGGCGAGTAGAGGAGCACCAGTTAGACAGACGGGCAAGGTGGAGACCCTGTGTACCTTAAGGATCACCTACTCTCATGTGAACCTACTCTACCACTATGGTTTAGTGTGTCTGCATTCTTCCACCCCTTTCTTCTACCCAATATTCCAGGTGAGGTCTAACCAATGCAGGATAGAGAGGTACAAGATCGAGGGGGAGGGAGTGAGGGGTGGCATGCACGAGAGGGGAGGGAGGGAGGGGTGGCATGCAAGGGAGGGGAGGGGCCCTGGCATCTGGACATGGCCCACCCACCCTAGCACAAGGGAGGGGGAGGGAGGGTGGCATGCAAGGGCAGGGAGGGAGGGGTGGCATGCAAGGGAGGGGAGGGGCCCTGGCATCTGGACATGGCCCACCCACCCTAGCACAAGGGAGGGGGAGGGAGGGTGGCATGCAAGGGCAGGGAGGGAGGGGTGGCATGCAAGGGAGGGGAGAGGTCAACCTCTGAGGCCTTCCTTTGGGTCCCCCTGCCTTCTGAAGTTAGATGAGTACCACAACTTGAGAGAGGACATTTTTGGTGATGGCACGATTAGTATGGAGCTGCCACCCCAGGGATATTCATCTGTCCCCTTCCATCACCGTCTTTTGCCAGTGGGTGAGGATTTTTTGTTTCGTCTGGTGTTCATTTATTGACTTTTTGCTTGCTGCCCTAAGTTTTAATGGTTCTGCGTTTTTGCACATGTGTTTTTAGTTTCAGTTTCGATTGGTTTGCGGATCTGTTTTTCTCATGTTTTGTTTTTGAAGGTTAGCTGGTTTGGTGGTCCTAACTGGACAAAAAGGCAGGATATAAATTTTGTAAGTAGATAAAAGAGATCATGTGAAGCAAATTGGCATTAGGATCATGGCCACAGCAGCATTAAATTCTGAGATGGTATAATTTAGCAAACTGCCTCGTAACAAGCAGCGTTTCCCCACTTGCCACGCCCCCACGTATGCCCCACGCTGCTCTCAGCGCGCGTCATTTCTGGCACGCGCCTGGGCTTCCCCACGACCCCGCCCCAGGAATGACGCGTGCTGAGGGGGCACGACAGTGGCAGCATCGGGGCGGCTGCATTGTCGCCGCCCCTGTAGTGGGGAGTGCCGGGGGACTCCGCACTACTTGCCTACAGTAGCGCGGGGCAGAAGGTAAGTGGGAAAACGCCCAAGGTTTTCTGATAGGAAAGGCAAGAGCATTATAATATTGGATCTGCAGATAAACACTATTCTTTATCATAGAAAAGAAAGGCTCGGCTACTATCCTGATCAGCGGATGGGGCCATCTTTGTTCAGTAAAGGAATTCAGCAATCCTGTTTTCAGCTTCATGGGGAAGGGGGGCGGGATGTGATCCAACTAGCTGAGACAGCAATTAACTAAGATACTTGAGAGCAGAGAGCCTGTCAATCAGATGAGTTATTCTTTTGAACCAGGGCAGCAGCTCAAGCATAAAAGCTCTTGTAAACAGTTATTACAGGGATGCATAGAAACACAATTAATCTTTCCTTAGGCGTTATCTGGAGGTATTTTCTCCACCGATTATGTGCCACTTGCCCAGTAAATCAGTTTTCAAGATAGGCATCCACTGTTAGTGTCATTAATAATTCCATTTGGCTGAACATGGTGGCGGTGTGTAGAATCTCAGATTTGATTATATTTTGGACAAACAACACAAAAACACTCTTGAAGACTGGGAGAGGACACACGCTGGGCAGTGCGGAAGCATAAAGCAGAGCTAACGGAGGAGCCCAAGAGAGAGGGAAATCGGTAGACTTGCAACTGACTTTTGCCTGAAGTGAAATTTCAAGGATGGTCTTTGCATATTTCCATGTACGCAAAACATCCAATCAACAGTATGAGAAGCGAAAGAAATCATAACATGTCTTGCATTGTGGGTAGGCACATATCTTAGTTTGCCTATACATCTGTAGTTAAAGGTTTTGATTATTATCCTGATAATTTTGTCTGTCTGTCTGTCTGTCTGTCTGTCTGTCTGTCTGTCTGTCTGTCTGTCTGTCTGTCTGTCTGTCTGTCTGTCTGTCTGTCTGTCTGTCTGTCTGTCTGTCTGTCTGTCTGTCTGTCTGTCGATCTATTGATCTATCTGTTGGTCTGTCTATGTTGGTATGTCTGTCTGTCTATCTTTATACAAACATATTATCATCACCACCACCACCACCACCACCACCACCACCACCCTCCTCCTCCTCCTCCTCCTCCTCCTCCTCCTCCTCCTCCTCCTCCTCCTCCTCCTCATTATTATTATTATTATTATTATTATTATTATTATTATTATTATTATTATTATTATTAAAATTTGATAAACCGCCCACCCCCCGGAGGGCTCTGGGCGGTGTACAACAAAATCACAACTAAAACAATGTGCACAATAAATAAGTGATAAATAGTTAAAATACATAACTCAGAATAAGCAGCATTCTAAAACCCAGAGAAACAATATTAATAATACTAACGATGGCTCCCACTCCCAAGGCCGGGAGGGGACAGACAATACCGAAAGATGTCACACCGGTAGTGCCAATGATGGTACAGCACGCAACACAGGGACATCCATACACAATACATTTAAAGTAGTTGGACAGTGCTATAAAATGGTAAGTATTATTAGATCTTTAATAGGTTGGGACACATCGGCAAAGGTATATAAACATGCAGCAAAGATGTCTAGGTAAGTTTCTCAGGTTGCTTGCACACCAAATCCTTGCTCTGAATTTTTTTTTCTGTTGTTTCAGTCAGGCAGGCAGGTTTTCCTTCACACACTGGATCTGGTGAAAGATTGCATTTCTGCTTTGTCAGCACTATAATCCCTTCAAAGGCAGCTGTGTGTAACACCCCACCCCCATCTTTTATTTCTTTTGCATGTGCACTGTATCAACACTGCAGGATAACACGAGGTGGCATTCCCAGGACAACAGAGAGATCCACTTTTCCTAGGCATGAGGCTGACATTTTAACCCCCTCCCCCAAAAAACAAGCAAACATGTGCAAGCTTATTGAAACAGGAGCGGGGTGGGGGGGATCTCCATGCTTCTTTCTCACTCACGGCCCTCAGTCTTACTTTCTAAGCCTTTAATCCCCATTTATGGAAAGCCCCCCTCCCCCATACTTCTGGGATTACATTCAGTGTCCCAGTAGTCAGGATTCTCTTTTGCTCCACCCCCTTTCCAGCCATGTTGGAGGTTCCCAATCCTCCAAGGAATTGGGAACTGTGTTTCTGTCTGAGTGAAAAAGACAGACAAGCATGGAGCTGAGTCCTCTTCCCTCATCCTGCTTCCTAAGTCAGCCCCCTTTTCTGATCAGCTGGGAGCTGTCCATTTGCAGCCAGCAAATTAAAGAGAAAAAAGGAACTTCAGTAGCTAAGCATACAATTCTACTGTAACACACACACACACACACACACACACACACACACACACACACACACACACACACACACACACACACACACACACACATGCCACCCCAATCTTCATTTTGAACATCTGGTGCAGCAATATATCAATATGCCCAGGTTTTTTTAAAAAACAAACAAACAGTGACTCTGCCAGGGGAAATGGCAGCAACTCAAGGAAAAAAGGTAGGAGAAGGCAGGGCATGGAAGAAGGAGGAGGAGGAGGAGGAGGAGGAGGAGCAGAAGAAGAAGAAGAAGAAGAAGAAGAAGAAGAAGAAGAAGAAGAAGAAGAAGAAGAAGAAGAAGAAGAAGAAGAAGAAGAAGAAGAAGAAGAAGAAGAAGAAGAAGAAGAAAGAGTAGTAGTAGTTTGGATTTATATCCCCCCTTTCTCTCCTGTAAGGAGACTTAAGGCGGCTTACAAGCTCCTTTCCCTTCCTCTCCCCACAACAGACCCCTTGTGAGGTAGGTGGGGCTGAGAGAGTTCTGAGAGAACTGTGACTAGTCCAAGATCACCCAGCAGGAATGTAGGAGTGCAGAAACACACCTGGTTCACCAGATAAGCCTCTGCCACTCAGGTGGAGGAGTGGGGACTCAAACCCAGTTCTCCAGATTAGAATCCACCTGGTCTTAACCGCTACACCACGCTGGAAATGGTTGGCAGTGAGCAGTCGCTTTAAAAAGTGCAGCAAATTGTACAGTGTCTGCTGGATTTCAGATGCATCCATTCCAGAAATACCAGCATAAAAGTGGTCAGGAAAAAGTGGGGAAAACTGGCTGGAAATTGGCACAGCAACCACTCGTAAACAATGCTGATGCGATAGACTGGGCATAGGGGATGGGGAATGGTGTTGCTAAGAAGTCAGGCTGGAGCAATAAGTCCATGTGGAAATGACCACAAATGGAAACATTTCATTTCTCAAAGTGGGTGGGACTGTGGTTCAAGGTGCAGCATCTGCTGTGGATGCAGGAGGAGGCCCCTGCTTCAATTTGCATCCCCAGCTAAAGGGACCAGGTAGCAGGTGATTTGACAGTTCCAATACCTTCGAGAGCGGCTGCCAGGCAAAGCACACAGCTCTGACCTTGATGAATCAACTGCCTGACTCCATGTAAGGCAGTTTCAGTACGGTGTAGTGGTTAAGAGCAGGTGCACTCTAATCTGGAGGAACTGGGTTTGATCCCCCGCTCTGCCACTTGAGCTGTGGAGGCTTATCTAGTGAACTAGATTAGCTTGTGCACTCCAACACATGCCAGCTGGGTAACCTTGCGGCTAGTCATAGTTCTTCGGAGCTTTCTCAGCCCCACCTACCACACAGGGTGTGTGTTGTAGGCGGAGAAGGGAAAGGAGCTTGTAAGCCCCTTTGAGTCTCCTTTCAGGAGAGAAAGGGGGAATATAAATCCAAACTCCTCCTCCTCCTCCTCTTCCTCTTCTTCTTCATGTGTCTGTGTAAAGCACTGCCAAATCGCAGCAGAATAAGGTTTTCCAGACAAGAGACAAATGCATCTGGTTTGCCATTGCCTTCCTCTGTACAACCCTAGCATTCCTTGGTGATTTCCCATCCAAGTACCTACCTGGGCTGACTGTTTAGCTGCTAAGACAGTGTTTCCCAACCTTTTCGAGGTCAGGGTACCCTTGACCTCACTCTTCATATCTCACGGTACCCCTGCCGCCACCCCCCACCTTCCCCTCCCATTGCCCCTGCTTACCACACCCCCACCTTCCCAGGGTGAAGGGAAGCATTGGGGGGGGGGGGTGGCTGCTGACCTTGCGGCAGGCCCTGCCCCATGGGCCAGCTCCATGTCCTGGCTGGCGCCGGTGGGAGACACCACAAAAATGGGGGGGGGGCAGTAGTGTTGCCACGGTACCCCTGGGAAATGCTCACGGCACCCCAGGGTACCACGGAACCCTGGTTGAGAATGGCTGTCCTAAGATCAGACAAGATCAGGCTAGCCTGGGGCATCCATGTCAAGGCGAGGCCGCATCACACTGTTAATATTTCCTTTGGAAAGCCTTAGCTCAGTGGTACAGCATTTGCGTTGCACCCGGATGATCCCAGATTCAGTCTCTGGATCTCCTGTTCCAAAGGACCAGGTAGTAGGTGAAATGAAAAAAATTCACATCTGCAGACAGAGTAGACAACACCCAATGGCCCAGTGGTGCAACTCAAACTATAACTCTGCTTTCTTTGTTTATTTCACTCATCAAAAAAATTGCCCCTAGGATGCCAAACAGGCATAAAGGGGTACTTCCGCATATATAGCTTTTTACTGAAAGTCATCACGGATTACAATAAATGGGCTCCACAGGGAGTGGTATAGATGGCCGAAGCTTCAGGTCAAAGATGATGGCTACTAAATGGAGCAGCTGGACATTTTGTCACAAGTGCCCGAGGCCAAACTTGACACTTCTAGGCAAATGGCTCTTAACACATCAGAGAACCATCATCGGCCACTAGATCATTTCCTGTAAATATAACAAACTCAGCCCATTCTCCCCACATTATTGGCTTATTTCCAATACACCATGATAGATTGCTCCAAATTGGAGATAACAAATGAACCGGGGGATCATGGCCTAACAGCTCACCAACTGTGGCTGGAGGAATTACAGGAACAGCAAATCCATTTTGTAATGTTTACGTCAATGAGAGGGTGGCCAGGCTTGCAGACAAGTTGACCACGACTCTCGGGATTTCGTCTTCTTCACTCACCCAATCCCAGGAGCCCTGAAGCCCTCATAGTCAAACTTTTAAGAGCTTATGGTCATTTATGCACTTCTGATCTGCTTTGCAGTGAGCTGCCATTCCCTTTGGGAATGGAATTTTGATTGCCTATGTTTACAAAAATTGTTTCTGCAAGAAATCCACAGGAGTACTTATGCAAAAGTTTAACAGATTTTATTAAAAGAAAATAAAAAATGAAAGCGCACAATAATTTTTGTAACTATTTGTTGTTTCTTTATATTATGCATGGCATCACATGATTTTTTTTAAAAAATAAATGAAAATGTAAAGAATTGCTTCTCTTTTATCTGGGGAGGGGCGAGGCGTATGTGGCATGCTAGCAGAGTCAAATTAGGCATTTTCCAAATCTAAAAGGTTTGCCATCACTGGAGTAGAAGAAGTTCCCACTTGCTATGAAACTCACTGGGCAAACATGGGCCAGTCACTGTACTGCTAGTCTGCAGACATCTCTTGCTTTTACACACCCACACAACGTAGGAACATAAAAAGAGCCTTGCTGGATCAGTCCATCTAGTCCAGCATCCTGTTTCACACAGCGGTCAACTACTTCTTCCAACTCCTAGTCCAATGCTGCAACCACTGTACCAATGACATAGTGCCAAGGGGGCCGAGGTACGCACGATGCACTGTGCATGTGCAAGTGTGGGGATGTGGCATGGGTGTGGCAGGCATTCCGGGTGCCCACGCGTGCCCCGATGCAGTTCTTCTTCGCTCCTGCCCTGCACTGTGCCACATTGTCTCACCACACCTGTCAAAGCTATGTTTCAGTTATTAGTATAATAACACATTAATGTTTGGTGCTAACAGAGCATATATGTGCAGAAAAAAGCTGATGGGTTTCAATGCTTCATTAACTAAAAAGTGTGACAGCTTCTTGGTTTCTGGATTGCTGCCACAGTTCGTTGCCAGGTTATGTAATTCCAGTGCTATTTAGGTAGGGCAACACTCCAAGCAATAATGGCAGGAATTTACATAAGTTCTTAGATGAGATTGCTGAAGAATCATTCGCCTGCCCGTGCATGAGAAAAAAAAGTGACTCTCATACACTGAGATGCACCTTGTTTGATTGCTGTTCTTTCTGGCGTTTGTCAGTATAAAGAGTAAGCAGGAGTGCTGAATAAAAATCATAGAGATTGTTAAAGGCTTTCTCCAATAGGCCCAGTCTATGTTCAGGTTGCAATACTGAATTGTGTAGGACTTCTTTAAAAAAATCTAAATCAGATGAAAGGATATTTTTTCCCACCCAAGGAGGTTGACCTGTATCAAGAGGGTGGTCGCATTCAGGCATTTGCTTCTCTCTATTTCATCTGGTAGAGGGAAGGTGGCATGGTACATCCAATCCTGTCAGATCTCAGGAACTAAGCAGGGCTGGTACTTGGTTGAGAGACAACCCAAGGACACCAAAACAACTAGCAAATATGATTAAAGGATTTCGTCCTAAATGCTGGCACTGCGGAGATCAGGAGGCATATTATGGCCATATGTGGACGGAATGTATAGAAGTGAAAATTTTTTGGACCACCGTAATGTTATATATCGAGAAACTGGTGAAGATTAATATTGGGATAAATAATGATTTAATGTTCATGGGTGTAATGGAGGATAGCAGGGTACATAAATACAGAGCTATATGTATAAAATAGGGATGAAAGCATGACATGCACTAATAGCTTTAGGCTGGAAAGAAAAGAAAAAATGGACAATCCAGAAATGGTTGGAATATATCTGGGAACAAGTGACACTGGGCATTTTCGAAATAATAACAAAAAATAAACTTTGGCAAGGTAAACAGAGCGAAATTTTGAAGATATGGACAATATATGCGGACTGGAGGAAAGAAGCTGGAGTCAATGAGGAGATATGAGAGAAGAGATTACAAAGAAGAAGAAGAAGAAGAAGAAGAAGAAGAAGAAGAAGAAGAAGAGGAGGAGGAGGAGGAGGAGGAGGAGGAGGAGGAGGAGGAGGAGGAGGAGTTTGGATTTATATCACCCCTTTCTCTCCTGCAGGAGACTCAAAGGGGCTTACAATCTCCTTGCCCTTCCCCCCTCACAACAAACACCCTAAGAACATAAGAACAAGCCAGCTGGATCAGACCAAAGTCCATCTAGTCCAGCTCACTGCTACTCGCAGTGGCCCACCAGGTGCCTTTGGGAGCTCACATGTAGGATGTGAACGCAATGGCCTTCTGCGGCTGTTGCTCCCGATCACCTGGTCTGTTAAGGCATTTGCAATCTCAGATCAAAGAGGATCAAGATTGGTAGCCATAAATCGACTTCTCCTCCATAAATCTGTCCAAGCCCTTTTAAAGCTATCCAGGTTAGTGGCCATCACCACCTCCTGTGGCAGCATATTCCAAACACCAATCACACGTTGCGTGAAGAAGTGTTTCCTTTTATTAGTCCTAATTCTTCCCCCCAGCATTTTCAATGAATGCCCCCTGGTTCTAGTATTGTGAGAAAGAGAGAAAAATGTCTCTCTGTCAACATTTTCTACCCCATGCATAATTTTGTAGACTTCAATCATATCCCCCCTCAGCCGCCTCCTCTCCAAACTAAAGAGTCCCAAACGCTGCAGCCTCTCCTCATAGGGAAGGTGCTCCAGTCCCTCAGTCATCCTTGTTGCCCTTCTCTGCACTTTTTCTATCTCCTCAATATCCTTTTTGAGATGCGGCGACCAGAACTGGACACAGTACTCCAAGTGCGGTCGCCGAGAAAGCTCCGAGAAGCTGTGACTAGCCCAAGGTCACCCAGCTGGCATGTGTGGGAGTGTACAGGCTAATCTGAATTCCCCAGATAAGCCTCCACAGCTCAGGCAGCAGAGCTGGGAATCAAACCCGGTTCCTCCAGATTAGATACATGAGCTCTTAACCTCCTATGCCACTGCTGCTCTCTTACTGCTGTTTGTTTGATAAAACTATGAAGAAAATATAGGGGAAAAGGGGAAAATGTATTGTTTGATATTAATATAAAATGGAATATTCAAATGATACAATAAAAAAAAATTAAAAAAAGAGAGACAACCCAAGGGACTTGATAAGGAAAAGCAAGACGGATGTAAAAACGTCAGGAAAGATGGAAGGTCTTTGTTCTCTCTTTCTCTTGCACCTTCCGTAGAATGCTTAGCCCTGGATGGGGTCCCGATAGTGAGGGCTGGATGAACAGTCTATTAGAGGAAATTTTCTTCTCCTTCCCTTTCCTTCTGCAGAATGGCTGACCAACTAAGGTCAAAGGGCTGGGGCCTGGCTGAAAAATGACAAATATGTTTGCTGAACTTTAGCAGCAAGTTGCCTCAAAAAACGGAAGATGAACATTGAAGAGGTAAAAGCTCCAAAGTAAATAAAGAAAAAGCTCACCAGGACTTACCCGGGGCGCCATTGTGGCAGGGGAGGAAGGAGCGATCGGCTCACCACCCTGATCGACGGGTCACGTGATGGGGGTGGGAACCGTCACGTGATGAGGGAGCCGGGCAGGCTATTTAAGCCCATGCCCGGTTCAGCCCAGCCTCCTTACAAGGCTGCCGGCGAGGGTAACCCACCCTCCCGCCCTGAGTTTTGGGCTGTTGTTTTGTGGTAGGTTATTTATGTCAGACATTTGTCGCAGTCTGGGCAGATTCAGGGCATAGGGGCACATCCTTTGGGGGAGGCAGGCTTGCATGCCAGACCTCCCTAGGCAGGGGCCTCAATAAGAGGTCTGGGGGTAGGGCTGGGCTTGAGGATGCAGGCCTGGAAGCCCTGTTTCAAGCTCGCTACCCCTGGCAGGAGGGGGTGTCACAAATGGGTAGGCGCCCAAATGACATCTAATAACCTTCTGTCCCGGTCCCCATTGGGGGACGGTGCCGGGTTCAGCGGTGCGCTGCCCAAAGGGCCAGGGGTCAGCTGTGGAGCTAACAGTGACCAGGTTCAGCGGTTTGCTGCCTGGTGGCCAGGATGTGCCCTGATATGCCTGCCCAGCTTCCAAAAGAGTTATGCATTATTTGTTAATACACCGGGCTGCGGCCATTTCTTTTCCAACGAATTTAAGTGTGTGTTTGGTTTGTGAGGGAAGCGGAATCCGCACATCTGCACGCAAAAGAGAGGCCCTGGTTTGGACTGGGAGGGCGCTGAGCACATTCTTAATGATGGTGCCTGACCAGGGGCACTGCTTGTACCTGTGGGAAACTGTAGGGCCTGCCCCCATGTTTTAACTCAAAAAGATTTCCTTGGCCAGCCTCAGGGATGCACTTGTGCCGAGAAATTAACTTGCTCTCCAGCCTTTTCGCAGAGAATGACTGATTTCTTTGATTGTAGGGCCATATATTTTAGCAGCTGCAATCACGGAAATTGCTCCTTGTCGCAAACGGCTGAATTGCGTATTAGAGTCTCTGTTCAGATGCATCTTCCAAGACGTGTTTTTGCATGAATACGTTCTGTGGTCGCCACATTTTCCTCGTTGCCAAAAGGGGCTGTTGTCCTGATCCACGGCACTGCGCTGCTGCGAACGGCACACCGTTCTAGCCCAGCACATCCAATCACAGGCAGCAAACATCTGTTCTGTTTCTTCATATTGACCTAAGTAAGCAGGGGGATGTGCAGGCCTCTCATTAAAAAAATACCCTGGCTCCAGTGGGAAGCGCCGCACGTTGTAAGGGCTTCTCAGTATCCAGTCGGCGCAGCTGTGCGTGTGTGCTTTCCCGCTACACCTGTGGAATAATAATCAGGTGGATGGCAAGCTATCAAGGACAGCATTTCCTAAGTGGGACTACATTTACCATGAACAATCTGCATCCTATCAAGGAACATCAAGGTCTCCAGACTAGAAACACAGCATGGAGCTTCCCAGACAGGCTTCCGGTACAGTGATCAGGTCTGAGCTGTGTTGCTGTGCATATTTTAGGATCAAGCAAAGCAGCCTGAATGCCTTAGTGGGGAGAGGCAAAGGTGAGCGAGATGAAATTAACTGAGGGGGGGGGGGGGAATGATTCTCAAGATGATCCTTTTTGACTCCAGTTTTCCGGCAACAATTTGAACGTGTGTGATGTTTTTTTAGTCACACTCCCAAAGAGGCCTGTTGTTGAACGGCTATGTTGTTTCCTTTCTGACTTATCATGGTGGTTTCGGATCTGCATTTCTAAGTCGTGCGTTCGGCCAGCTTGTGGTTGATCAGATTAAAAAAAATCCTTCTCCAGGTTTACAATACGCACACATTCATTTTAAAAAAGCTCAGCAAAATAGAACGCCGAAATGGATGCCCTCAAATGCAAAGGCTAAAAAAAATCAATGCTGGATACATTGAAAATGACTGCTTTGTCTGATTTTGAATGAATGAAGAAAAAAAATCAGCATTTGTGGAGCTCCAGCAAATCGGGAACCATGTGAATGTGCCTCAAAACAGATAGTGATAATGTTTGGAGGGGTAAGGCTGTGGCTCAGGGGCGTGCAAAAGGTCCCAGGTTCAATCACCAGCATTTCCAGCTAAGGAATCTCAGTCCAGGTGCTGGGAAGGACCTTTGTCCCAAGGGTCCTGGGACCCTTGATAGCTTTTGCTGGACCAATGAGTCAACAGAGAGCTGGAAGGACAGGGGGCAGAGCAAGGGGGAACTGTGCCTGGGGTGCGCGTGTGTCCTGCACCCCTGTCGCAGCACTGCCCGCCCCTGCCCTGGAATTCTCTTGAAATGCCCCCGCCCTGGGGTGTGCCCAGGGTGTTGCCTCCCCACCCTATGGGCGCTACGCCACTGGGAAGGACCAATAGACCATCTTTTATTTATTTTGGAACTAATGTTTTCATTACCACTTCAAAATCTTTCCACTGGTGCTTCTGCCCAGTTCCAGAAATGACCGAGCCAATCATCATGATACTACGAGGGGTGTAGTACATATTCAGCTCCTCAAGCAGCAGTGGTGTAGGAGGTTAAGAGCTCGTGTATCTAATCTGGAGGAACCGGGTTTGATTCCCCGCTCTGCCGCCTGAGCTGTGGAGGCTTATTTGGGGAATTCAGATTAGCCTGTGCCCTCCCACACATGCCAGCTGGGTGACCTTGGGCTAGTCACAGCTTCTCGGAGCTCTCTCAGCCCCACCTACCTCACAGGGTGTTTGTTGTGAGGGGGGAAGGGCAAGGAGATAGTAAGCCCCTTTGAGTCTCCTTTCAGGAGAGAAAGGGGGGATATAAATCCAAACTCTTCTTCTTCTTCAATACTAGGCACCCAGTGCTGAGTGTCACCAAGGTCAGTCTGTGGAGGATTTCTGGGATACGGGTCAAGGTGGAATTTGGATTAACACAGTGCCAACTTTTTGGCAAACATTTTCAGCATGGAAAAGGTCTGAAATATTCCCTGGAAGACCCCCCCCCCCAACACACACACACAAAACCCCTCACTTCTTCATCCCGTCAAGTTTAGCCAGTTCATCTTCTCAGGAGATGCTATTATTATTTTTTTCGAGAGAAAAAAAGATAGTATTTTCTTGTAAAAAGAGTTAAGTTTAAACAGTACAGTTTTCCAAGCTCCCAGTTATAATATAGTGCCAGAAGTGAGTACTTGCTATGTATGCTGATGGTTGCAAACATTAATCAGCATTAGGAAAAGAGGTTTTTTTTAATACTATGTTATGTTTCCCTCTTGCTTCCTACCAGAGCTGTGGAGGTTTTGTATCCCATGAGTCATTGCTAAATTTGCCATATTTTAAAGGAAGTTGTAGAAGGCAGTCTTTAATTGATTTATTAAATTTTTGACACCCTTTCTTTCTAAGACTCAAGGAAGATCACACAGTGTAAAAGACTGTCATCACATAGCATTAGACTTTCGAGAAACAATGCAATAGGACTAGGGTTACGAAAATTAGAAACAGTGCAAAATGGTAACAATTAACCTTAATTGCAGTCATATATCAACATAGATTAGCAATAAAGTAGATAAGATACAATTAAAAGGAGAAAATATATTTAAGTAATAATAGTGCAATCCACAGGGGAGAGTTGTGGAAACTGTGTCCCCCATCCAGATGTGGGTGCCCGTTACACCTGTACAAAGGGCAAATATGCCAGCAGGAGGGTCATTTACACCAGCAGCTGGACAGTGTGCAGCATCCAAACACAGAAGTTGCCCCTGTGCTGGTGCTCCTCCAGCATAGGTGCATATCCTGGTGCTCCGGAGGGTGAGCTATCCAGGGCCATTCCCATGGGAGGAGTCAATTTTAGTTGGGTTCCACAGAGATGTCAGCATGGAAACACTACCTATGCCACCTGGCAACTTGTGCCACCTTTTACTGTGGCATAGCCCATTGGGAGGAAATAGGGGGTTTAAGGTTGCCTGGGGAATTCTTTTTAGTTTTCTATGTTCCCTGCACCACCAGAAATCCCTTGAGAGGAAGTGCTGCTTTACCATGGCCACACCATCCCCAGCCACTGCAGAAATCTCTCCCCCCCACACACATAAGAACATAAGAACATAAGAACTAGCCTGCTGGATCAGACCAGAGTCCATCTAGTCCAGCTCTCTGCTACTCGCAGTGGCCCACCAGGTGCCTTTGGGAGCTCACCTGCAGGATGGGAAAGCAATGGCCTGCTGCTGCTGCTGCTCCCGAGCACCTGGTCTGCTAAGGCATTTGCAATCTGAGATCAAGGAGGATCAAGATTGGTAGCCAGAGATCGACTTCTCCTCCATAAATCTGTCCAAGCCCTTTTTAAAGCTATCCAGTAGCTTTAAAGCTATCCACAATATAAAAGAATTTTATGGCAGAAGACAATTGGGAACACAAAAAACAAATGGGAACATAAAGGGGATGGGATGAGTGCATGAATATTAAAAAGAAATAAGGCATAAAGCAACAATAAAAGTAGAGATAAAAGACTATTACTATTAAATAACACTACACTGTAGTAAGACAACCTTAGTATTCATTAAGCCTGTTTTATAGCACAGACCGTCCTGCGACGTACTTCAAGTGCTGCTACGCAAAACGTAACAGCACTCTATGCTATATCAGGATTGGTATATATAAGCAGCATGGAAATATAGTTGTCCTGTGTGACCTGGCAAAATGGTAATTGACGTTACAATTTCATTTCTTTGGCTATAAGAGTAGAAGACAATACCATAAGAACATGACAAAGCATACAATAAACACTGGAGAAGACTACAATGCTATTCCTTTTATAAAAAAACATCCCCATGAACCATTCCATTGTACTACAGACCTATTCCCTTTATAAAAATGGCCTCCTGAACCATGAAGGGTTTATATGTGATAGTCAGGCTCTTAACCTGGTACCTGATAGGGAACCAGTAAAGAATCACAGGAACAAATGACTAGATAGGTGTGGGCAAAAAATGGCATTTTTTTTATTGTATTGTCGAAGGCTTTCATTCAACTGGTTCATTCAACTGGTTGTGGTGGGTTTTCCTGGCTGTGTGGTCATGGTCTTGTAGATCTTGTTCCCAGGCAGAGACACCCAAACACTTACTGATTGGTTCCTCACCATGGGACATGGACAATATATACCCCCACCAAACATTCCCTTCTCACTAGACACAGTGTGTAACAGACTTCTCTCTGTGATATACTCCTCTGAAGATACCAGTCACAGATGCAGGCGAAACATTAGGAACAAGATCTACAAGACCACGGCCACACAGCCTGGAAAACCCACCACAACTTGTATTTTTTAAAATTTGAGTTTATTAGCCCCAGAAACTTTTGAACACCCCCCCCCCCCAAAAAAAAAGCTGATTCTACATAACTGCTTATTCAGGGTTTCCCGAAAACTTTCAGATTATTAAACCTGAAGCCAAAAAAATATACCTGCCTCCAGACTCCACATGAGTCTGAGAGGTATTGGGCAGCACAGAGCTGAATCTTCATTGCCTGCTGCCTCCAAGATCAACAAGAAGTCTGGAGGAGCCACAGGAGGCGCACGGGTAAATGCTGGCTCCTGCAAGCCTGAGGCCAGTGTTCAACTGTGGCTTCAGCTTGGGCAGGGCCAACTTTAAACTGTGAGCTATAACTCTGAAGCACTGAACTGTGGCCTCAGCCTGGCCAGGTCCAGCTTTATACGGCTACCTCTGACTCTGAAATGCACATGTCCTTTGGAGGTGAAGCTAGCAGTATAAAGCTAAACCCTGCCAGGCCGAGCCCACAATTTAATGCTGGGGTCTGCCAGCAGCTTGAAACTGTAGGCTTGAAGTGTTGAATTGCAGATGCCACCTCTTTGCAGGGAGAGGGGAAAGGGTTTTTCTCTTTTTTTTAAAAAAAAAAAGGCAGCAGGTTGAATGGGCCTGAAAAATGTTGAAAAATGGTATTTTTCAAGATCCGATTTTTCGGCTCCCTTTTATTGCCACTTTTTTTAGGTAAAAAAATATGGACAAGGGTTTGGGGGGGTATTTTTCTGGTTTTCTGGTTTGAGACACCCATCCCAGATGGTCAACTGCTTGAAGTTTCCTCTTTTAGCCAAATACTTCAGTAGCATAAATAAATAAATAATAAATTTTAGCCAAATACTTCAGTAGCAGCAGTGGCGTAGGAGGTTAAGAGCTCGTGTATCTAATCTGGAGGAACCGGGTTTGATTCCCAGCTCTGCCTCCTGAGCTGTGGAGGCTTATCTGGGGAATTCAGATTAGCCTGTGCACTCCCACACACGCCAGCTGGGTGACCTTGGGCTAGTCACAGCTTCTCGGAGCTCTCTCAGCCCCACCTGCCTCACAGGGTGTTTGTTGTGAGAGGGGAAGGGCAAGGAGATTGTAAGCCCCTTTGAGTCTCCTGCAGGAGAGAAAGGGGGGATATAAATCCAAAATCCTCCTAATGTAGGTAGGGGGAGCTGGATCCATATCCACGGTACTTCTGGTTTTGAGTCCCAGGGAGTTCATTCTACCCTAGCTTGCTAGCACAGCACAGCACACGGTTTTTTTTAGATCTTCATATTATCATTTAAAATATAAGGCCGTTTCCGCACGGCCAGGATGCGCCCCCACGCCGCCAAGAGTTCTGGCGGTGTGGGGCTAAACTTCCGGTCGCATGAAGCGAGCCGAGCGACAGGCGGCGAAGCGGCTCACGCGGGCAGCCTGCTTCCGATCCCGCCCCACTCACAGTGTCGCAAATTAAAATTAGCCTGCTGGAAACGTCGCAGCTTCAGCCACACTGCCCTCCCGACCCTGGAAGTGGGAGGACAGTGGCCGAAGATGCTGGCCCTGGGCGGGGTGAAAGATGCTGCATCTTCCGGTATTTGCCCAGTTCGCGACCTTTAAAGGGTTGTTGTTTAAGAGTGACCTGGCCCTGGGGAAAGGAAGCGCCAGTCGAATTAGCGCTGCTCGCGTTGCAGCAGCGGCACCTGTGGAAGACGGCGGCCTGAGGCGGTGTTTTACGCCCAGGCGTGGGTCTCGACGTCTTGAACGGCCTAATAGTGTTCAGTCCAAAGTTCTCACTGTTTTTCGAAAATATTTTTTGGCAGAGTTAAAAATCCCCTTTTATCTTTGTTGGGGTTTTTTTTGTCCACTCCTTCCCAAACGTTTTCCCGTTCAATGAATGTTGCCGTCACTCTGAATTAACTGTTTATGCTCAACAACATCTGTGCTTAGCCAAATCTGATTGGTTATTGCAGCGGCAAACACTACTCTCTTTTTAAACAATTAAAGTTTTGGGAGGGGAATATTTTTGTTGCCGTATATGACTCAAAAAGTAAAATGAAGAAATATTGGTGCAGTCATATCATACATAATAGGCTGTTGTTTGACGGATCTCTGTAAAGAGGTTCTCCTCATTGTTAATTATGCAATAGAAAATATGAGGTCATGCTAAGGACACCAGAATAACCAGCAAGGTAGTATTTGAAAGCATGCAGTTCAAAACCAACGTTATTTCAAAGGTTCCACCCCAACCCGGCTGCCTTTAATATAAACTCTGATGAAAAATATCTACATTTGCATGCAAACATATATATATGTAGGTGAAATGGATCTGTAAAACACAGGGAATGACATCCGCTGTGTTACATTTTTAGCAACATAGAAAAGGAATGATTGACAGAACAAAGCATATGGAAACAGAGAAGAATCTAACCCACATTTAGATCTAAGAAAAAAAAATATTTGCCTGAAGGGAAAATATTAATTAGTTTGTCTACATGCAAGATAAAAGTCTGGAAGACATATCCATCAAAAGGCAACTGAATAAACAGCAAAATGGAAATTATTTGTAAATTGACAGTAAACTTGGCAAACATTGAGGGGGTAAACAACTTATTTGGCATGCAAAGCACTCCGAAATCTGTCAGGAGGCATCTGTGCATACATGCACTTCTTTGACAGAAATTAACATTTTGCGGGAATCTTTGTCGCGTGCAAAAGATTTCTTCTCCCCCCTTAAATATTTTAATTGCTGCTTCTGAATGCTCCATATAAAAGGGGGGGGGAAGGCATTGGATAGAATCAACAAAATCTAAGTCCAGATTACCAACAGTGGAGTTGAATACAAACCATAATATGTGTAATATTTACATACAAGAGCTATATTGGTTGGCTTCAGTTGCAGTTTAAGAAACCCAGACACTTCTAAATATATGCGGTTACTTATAGGAATTATCCAATACATGAATAACATTTGGCATCATTCATTTACAGGTGGAACTGTGCATACTGGATCCCTAATATTGGCCATAATCAGGAACGTTAATGGGTTCCAATGGTAACAATATTTCTGGCCATCATTTTCTATTCTCCTCACAATTGGGATAAAAACTTCAGCTATTACACTCCTTTTCTAAGGAGTTTTCTCTGCCTAGTCCCAAACCCTGTGAGGTACTTTAGGGTGAGACAGTGAATGTAGATCATTGTTGCTAGTGATTTGTGGTAAGGACCATTATATGAACATTATTGGTTCTATTGGGCCAATAATAAAATCCAGTGCATCAGGGTACATGTATGAGAAGACAATAGAGAGATGGAAAATGGAGAATATTCTCTGTTGATCATGAGCTGCAAAAAGCATTGTTTAGTATTGTCGTAGGCATTTCTTTTTCCAAAGTTCACTTTTTAAATTGACAAAGCTGATTCAATTGATCATGCTGGTTTGTATCTCTGACCAATTCCACACTGCCACGCTCGGGGGGTGCGTCAGCGTATACGACGCTGATGCACCCCCCTGGGACCATTCGCATGAATGGTCCCGGTAGGGGCGGGGAAGATGGCGCAGCGCTGCGCCATCGCCCAAACGCCTTCCCTTCCCTCCGACCTTCTGGTGCATCGCCCAGGCCAGGGGACACGCCCCCCTGCCCTGCACGACAGCTCTGGAGTCACAGGGCATGGGAGCGTGTCCCCAGGCCTGGACAATGTGCCAGAAGGTCGGTGGGAAGGTAAGGCGTTTGGGAAAGGGGGAATGGCGCCTTCCAGCCACTGCCATTCGTACGGCAGCAGTTGGAAGCTGCTGTTTCCAAAATACCTCGCCCAGGGAGCGAGGTTTGGAAACAGCGGCTTTGCACCACTCGGGGGTTGCGAGGCCGCCGCCCCTGGGTCGCTGTATTCCACCCGTGCAGAAACAGCCTCTGCCTCAACAATACATTGCTAGTTTGATATGACAAAAAGAAAAATGAATAAATTCCTTTTTAAGATGGAAGAAAAGAAAGTGGCTGAATGGGAAGTTGAGTACTTGCACAGGGTGTGGATAAGGGGCAAGTATTTGCACAAAACGGAGGTAAAAACACGTACTGGATCAGGCACCATTAGATGAAGGAACAAAAACGTACTCCGCCCCTCACACAAAGAACCACATTTTTCAGCAGTCCCCAATCAGTTTCCCTCTGCAAAAGCAGCTTCTCTTATCAAGTTCACTTCCTCCTTGCTGCAGACACTGGCACCCTTTCTTCACAGCACACAAATAAAACTTTTTACAGATGTTTTAAAAATATTGACTTCGGCTCTTTTTTTTTTGTCCATATAGCATAGACAAATAAAGCATTAGCAGGGAAGGTAGTTTTTTCCCATCTCTCCTCCCAGCTCTTACTTTCAGTTTTCACTGAGCAGCTCACGCCCACCACTTTCTGCCCTCTCCGGGAGGCAAAACACTGCTGCCATTTGCAGAACGTTCCCACAGAGTTTCCTCCGGTTGCAGCTCATTAGCACATCCTTTCCGTATATAAAGCTCATTAATGAAGTTAGTTTTTCCGGGCAATCCCACACATGTGTTATTTCTCCTTTTTTTGTTTTAGACGAGATATCTTCGAAACTACGATGTCACGAAATCAGAATTGGCTGTGGTTCTCATATCATAACGTTGCGGCTTCGAAGCTATCTCGTTTAAAACAAAAAAAGGGGGAAAGAAACATGCATGGAATTGCCAGGCAAAGCTAACTTCATTAATGAACTTTACATACTGAAAGGATGTGCAGGTGAGATGCAAGCAGAGGAAACTCTGTGGGAACGTTAAGAACATAAGAACATAAGAACTAGCCTGCTGGATCAGACCAGAGTCCATCTAGTCCAGCACTCTGCTACTCGCAGTGGCCTGCCAGGTGCCTTTGGGACCTGGCTGCAGCCCAGACCTTCCTGAAGAGGGCAGGAAATGGTAGATGCAAGCTGCAGAGAAACTGAAAACCAGAGCTTTAAACTTGGGCCGGAAAAATAAAATGCTTCTTTGTTCTGCACAGCCGAGAGAAAACGTCTTGACCCCAATTTGGGAGAAAAGAAACTCTAATTTAGTGTTTTCTGAAAAACCCAGATTGAGCAAAAATAAAGTGTTCTGAAGATGTCTTGGGGAAAACGCTGTGCACAGAGTTCTTCCGCCAAAAGCATTTTCCCCTCCTCTCAAGATGTTTTATTTGTGCTGTGTGGAAAGGGCCAGTGTATATTCTCCTTAATGTTTCATTGCTAATTCAAGATGAAATTGACAAAGCTGATACAATTGACCTGGCTTGTGTCTGTGCCCTAACATTCTGTCACTAATTCAATGTGTCTAAAAACGTTTTTTTTTTAAAAAAACTTTTTTGAAAATGAAGGAGGAGGGGGAGGAGGAAATAGCTGAAGGGGCGGTTGGGCGACTACACAGGGGAGTGGATAAGGGTTAGGTATTTGGTGGGGTGGCAAAATAGACCATTTCAGCATGATCATACACTCAAGGGAAGCTGGCTCAGAAATTGATTTTTTTTAAAAAAAGTAAAAATGCTCAGGAAAACAGCGGAGGAAAAAGCAAGGGAAAACATTGCTAAAATTAAATAGGAGAAAAGGAAAAAAATAGCATTTAGCAGTAGCATATGCTATAAACAATTCACGCAGAAAAGGCCATTGCCTAGTTTGCCTACTGGTGTTCCATCTATTTGTAGCGTAGCAAAGTTAACCTTCTGCTGTTGAAAGCTTAGCCATTCAGCATTCACCGTACCATCATTAAACTTATTTTCGACAGCTTATGGACGGCGCATTTCATTATGATCACAAATCAGCTCAAATATTGTGCGGCTACCTTTTCACTGGAACAATCTGGTGTTTATAAATTGGTTCTGAGACTCTGGGAGATAGAAATAGCTCTGGTCAGAGAAGCGTGCATGAACACAATGCATGCATGCCCACACACACACACAAACACACACACACACACAAAGACTCAAGTTCCTTTAATGGCTGAGAAGAGATTTATTTCCCAGGCCCCAAACCAATACATTACACACTATGGTTCATCTTTCTACAAAACTTAACATGTGTGCTTATTAATTATATATAATTTATGTATATTTATTAAATAAATTGAACGATGGCATGACACTTGTGCAAGCATTTCTGAACAGGATAAGTCTCTCAAGCTCTCAGCAGCAATGGAAGTTGCTTTGTTGCCCCAGTTGTCGTTCCTGAATTGCATTCACTCCTTCATTCCAGTTATTTTGAAAATTAAGGCTGCGGTTGGAGGAGCAGGTTACACCATTCTCTTCCTTCTCTTGTATCTTGATCAGAAGAGAGTTTGGATTTATGTCCCCCCTTTTTCTCCTGTAGGAGACTCCTTTCCCTTCCCCCCTCACAACAAACACCCTGTGAGGTGGGTGGGGCAGAGAGAGCTCCAAGAAGCTGTGACTAGCCCAAGGTCACCCAGCTGGCATGTGTGGGAGTGCACAGGCTAATCAGAATTCCCCAGATAAGCCTCCACAGCTCAGGCAGCAGAGCGGGGAATCAAACCCGGTTCCTTCAGATTAGAACGCACCTGCTCTTAACCACTACGCCACTGCTGCTGCTCATCAGGGCTCATTCAAACCATTTTGTTGCCCCAAGTCAGGAAAACCATCTTGCCCACCTGTGCAGCCATTGGATCTAACCCAACTCTTGCCCAAGAGGTTTGTCTTGAACCTGGCTGTCAGCTATATGGGTCCAGGAGTTGAAGTCTATTGTTTCCCATAATGTTGATGGCCAGAGGAGAGTTGAGACTCTGCAGTGTACCAGCACAAATACTGTTGTGCCGCCCCAGGAAGCTGCCTGAGTTGCTGGACCAAAAATGGCCCTGATCTTGGTTTCCCTCCTATGTTCCCAGTGCACATGTTGGATTGATAGAATAAGAAATCTTGACATGACGATAACAAGACTGCAAACGAACAACAGTTGTGTGCAACGTAATAATGAAACCAAGCCAAAGACCGCGTTGCACACAGGCATTGGCTACACGAAACTTTCTTATATGAAAATTACCTTCATATATAGACTAATAATAGACTATGAACAAATATTGACTTTTTAAAGCAATTTAGAAGAAACTCCAAATAGAATGACAAAATCAAAGGTATATTATATTATACAGGAACCCATGCTGTCCAATTTGATATAGTCCAAACGTTTTCACTTCTCTTCAGTAATAATATAACATGATATAGTCCAAACTTTTCCGCTTTTCAATTTTTAAAAAATATATAACAAAATATAGTCCAAACGTTTCCACTTCTCAGACTTTTCACTTCTCAAACACCTTGCACGTTTAGGTGCGTTTTTGAGGAATCTTCCTCAAGAGAAGCAAACAAGTAAATTATGTCTTTCTTGCATGAAGATATCATAATATTATTCCTTTTGTACTCATCCTTTCACCATGAACCAGGGTTTCCACAAAATAACTCATTAAAATAGCTGAGATGTACAATATACAATATATGTTTTCAATGATAATGCTAAATACAATAATTTACAAATTTTTACAAATTTTATATTTACGAACAACTATAACAAGACCGCATCAGGAGTCTTTTCGTTCAGCGCTTTACTGGTCTACATCAGCTAAACATCACACAAAAAGAATTTCCATTAAGAAGTTGATCGTGGTGCCTTGTTTTATTTATTTTTTGTGATAGCAGTAATGAGAAATCATTACCCTACATAACACTGAAGGCTGACATATGACTTTGGATCCTACATTTTTGGTTGGTTTCTAGAGCCAACAAAAATTTCTCAAGGCATGATCTAAAGTAGTTTACATACAACCTCACTGTTTTGCAAGAGCAATGTGCAGGGGTATGGCAAATGTACCAAGTTCTAAACCGTGTTCCAGTGGAATGTGATCACTTCCCCAAAGTGTAGTTTGGTGACGCCATTAATAATTATTTACAAATCCCATATCCTGCCCTGGTTTGCACAGGATTAAAAATCACAGAAAGTCTGTCAAACGGTTTACACTGTAAAAACATAGAACATACATGTAGTATATTTGTACCCCGAGCCAAATTCCTACTGTCTCTTTGGATTAAAAAAAATCCCACTTTTTTTTTACTTTTGTGGAGTCAGGCCATTGTGTTTCACAGAACAAAAAACATCCAGAGCCTGAGAACACACTTTTACATGAGGAAAATGCGCATTTTGCCCAGATTCCCCCAGTCTTTTGCTTAAAAAATAAATAACTCATACACAAGTATGGTTATCTATACAGGATTCCTAAACTCCTTCCCTCTTTTTTGTCTGGGGTCTTAAAAGAGCCTAATTCTGTCTAATCCTTTTCTTCTTTTTGTATGTGTAAAATGGTACAGTTTAATGCTCCCCATTTTAATACCTCTGAAATTTTATCTTTATATGTTCTTTTAGAGGGGAGTGGGGAATGTAAGTCAGATACCCACCTACTGTAATTTTCATAGAACAAACAAGGGAGAAAGGGCAGGCCATTTTCATGCAAATCCTGCCAGCTGTTTTGAGTTTGCCCCCGCCTTCTGACGCAGGGATCCGCACACAAGCCAAAGTGGAGATATGATAAAATATCAAAGGCTAACAATAACATGCAAATCAGAATCACGGACTAGAAAACTGTGGACTCATTGTCACTAAAAGAATGAGATGGCAAGGCAAAACAAAAGAGACCTTACTGATAAAAGTAACAATGGAAGGGGGCCTCCCCCCCCCACAAAAAAATCTTGGAGCATACAAAGGGAGCTGAAATTAAGCACCTCTCTAGAATGTTTACTTTTAATCTTCCCCTCTTCGAAGCTTTTTTCTCTGCATATTCTCCACTAACTCTTTATCAAAGGTCATTTGTAATCATTTTTAGGAGATAAATCTTCTTGTTTTTTTCAGAAAAAAATAAATGAAGTTTATTGTGTACGTTTTCATCATCAAAGATGGAGGGAAAGGGATGTCAGAGGATGCTTTTGAAAATTAGACAACCTGAGCTGTATTTTTTGGGGAAAAGAAAACATCCACATTTTTCTTGTGGTTAGCACTCAATTGATAAGATGCTAGGGATGAACAAAGGGACAGAGACTAATCTTTATATCCTATATCCAAAACATCACCCCATAGTGCTGTAGATATGTAGAAGTAATATATGAACTAACGGGACTACATGGCTTTCTGGTGGTACTGAACACAAACATGACGTGACACATTTATTTTTTATTTCCTATGTACACCTGAAGACCAATGGGAAGCTGACTTATGTACTACTTCCTCAATATAGTGGCAGACATAGAAGAACTTCAGGATAGGATAGTTTCATCTTGGGAAACTCTTGGAAATTTGCAGGTAATTCCTGGGAGCAGAGTTTCAGTAGGCCATACTCAGTGGTGGGATTCAAATAATTTAACCACCGGTTCCAGTGGTGGGATTCAAAATCAAATAATTTAACAACTGGTTGTTTACTAGCACCATTTTAACAACCGGTTCTGCCAGTGGTGCAAACCTACTGAATCCCATCACTGGCCATACACTATGGTATATCATAGAGTTTGCACTCCAAACATGCACTCCAAAGTTCCATGGGAACTAACCTCTGTAGCTTAGAGATAAGTCACAATTCTGAAAGAACTTCAGGCCCCACATTGAGGATGGTAACCCTATTTCTTGTTGGAAGAAAAGGGACTTTACGCTGTTTCCTGCCTCATCCTGCAGAGGGGTTTTTTACTAGTAAGCTAGTGGCTAGATAGGGACTTAGGAATTTGTCACCTTTACTCTATCATGCTGAGTCTATCCCTTTGATGTAGACTGATACTCTTAGGGACTTCCTCCCTTGCTTCCGCCTTCTTCTCGGACCTCTCCATTACTCTTACCTTCACCATGCCTAGGGAGAGGATGTGCCTCCTACGCATCCGCCTCCATCCAGCTAGATTAGATTAGATAGTGAACCTATCTCTCCACCTTTCTATCCAGAATGGAGTTCACTAATAAATACTCTTTTTATTAGATTAGAAACTACAAATGACTCTGACTTTCTTTTGTGTCTGAAGTTCTCTCTAGCAAGCTCAACCACGTGTTTGTGCTCAGGTAAGCTTCCCTGTGTTTAGCCTCTGTGCCACTCTGCTACTTTTCAAGGGATACACATGCACCAGGTGTGGATCTCCCAACATTTCTGAGGTCCACAGCAGCACTGTGCTAAAACATAACAAAAGCAGCAAAAATTTGAGCACACTATCCACAAACCACACAACTCTGATTCACGGTGTGCCCTAACTCATCTCACATCTATTCACTCACATTTGAAACCCATGTTCAGGGCATCATTGTTTCAGCATAAGATAACCAAAAGTGATGGTGCATACACATGACTATTTCAGCATGAACTAAAGCAGCTGGAAGTCGGTACGGCCTAACCTATTCCCATGTCTGCCATGTGTTAGAATTATCATTTGAACTAGACCAATAAATCTTGAGAGGTGAGTAGAAAAGTGGTGGTTGGATGTGAGGGAGGGCAGAGTGAGGTGTGTGAGGATGAGCTGGTTGTGTATGAGAGTATGTGTGTTATGTGGTAGTAGTGGGTGAGGCACAGAGAGTGAAAGTTACCTGCATGTGTGGGGGGGTGGGGAACCCCACCTGACGTCTATATGTTTCACTTCCACTTGTATTACCTAACAGTATTACCTATGTACTGTTTTCACTGCTCATCTCTGCCCATCTGCATGAACATTCTAAGCCCTCAGGCCATAGACAGACAGGCTGCACGAACATTCTAAGGGTGACAGTTAAACACAGCCAGCTTCATGGCCTGGTGAGCCAGGAAAAAGATGTTTTACCTGGCTCAGGTATGGACTTTCGGCGATTTGAAGGTCCAGTTACCTGCCCGCAACAGGGAGGGACATCATGTGAAAATTTGGGGGCGATCCGTCCAGCCGTTTTGGCATTAGGGCATTACCAACAAACGAATGGTTAGCTTTTTATATATAAAGATTATTGGTCCACACTGATCCCCTACTAAAGGATTGTAAGGAAGGTCTTACTGTAATCATCATAGTGTGTTTTCGGTCAGGACAATCAGGACCCGAAAATGTCTGCCTATTTTCTGAGATGCTCACTCTTTACTGTATTATAAAGATTAGGATTTTCACGCTCATGCTGTAACACAGTCCTGAAAGTTTTGTGCATCTACTTGGCCTCCAGGCGACTGACGTATGATTATACCGAACTGGTATAATCATACGCCAGGCGTCCGCTGGATAATAGAAAAACAGCCACTGCCTTAGTGTGGTCTTCCGCATCTTTCCTCCCACACCCAACACACTTGAAATAACAAACGCTGTCTCTTATTTATGCATGTGTCTAAACCTTTGCCTGCCGACCCAAAGTTTCAAATCCTGATTACATTACATGGCTTTAAAAATACGGATACCTATTAAGGCTTCTATATGTGGATAAAAAGGTGGAAAGGGGAGGTATTTTCTCTTTTCTTTTTCTCCCTTTTGCATAAATCCAGCCAAATTCTGCATGTTAATACTTCAGGGGGAGAAAAAAAAATAAACTTGTGCAAAGATTTGCCTTCCTCCAAGTACAGAATAATTTAAATTTTAATCCTTTCCAAACCCAAAGCTTTGTGTTTATAATATGCGAACAGCGGGCAGTCGTGCCCTTGACTGGAGGGCATGTCATCCGGTTCTCCCGTTCTTTGCAAAACCATCAGGGTGGCAGTGGTGACAGATGATCAGCTTAACATTAATTTCTTTCCTTTCATGCCTTCAATCCAAATGGTGCATATTCTCCACGGGGAGGCATCAAGGTCTTTGCCTTTATTTCTCTGCCATACTCGCGCTGACTTATAAATCAAGTGCAGATAAGACGAAAGAGGGCAAATATCAATCTCTTTTTTCTCTCTCCCCCACCCCTTTCAGGGCCAGCACCCACTGGCACGCCACCGAGGTCTGACGGAAGGGTTTCCTTGATGCGATTCACAGGCAAAGGAGCCGTCTGCGCAGACGAAACGAGACGCTGGCCTTGGAGAGCAAGCTCTGCGCGCATTTAGAAACGAGGAGCCTTTCTTCAGCTATGGCGAAATGTGGGTTAAATACATTATTTTTTTAAAAAAAGAAAACAGAGGAATCTAAAAGGGTATTTCTTTATTTTAAAAATAACTCCTCTCAGAATGGAAAATGGGACAGCGTGCCTCAGCATATGGCTAGCAAAGCAGCTGCAATAAAGCTGGAATTTGTTGTATTTCTAATATTGCTTTTATTATTCCAGTCATTGCTCTCTCTCTCTCTCTCTCTCTCTCTTTTTTGCAATGGAAAGATCTTCTAGATTCTTGAAGGAAATAAGTGTCATACCCATTGCATGGTGTGTTTTTGTGGAAAAGAAAATACGCACAATCAAAATTCTGCCCCGGTGTGTCCTCAAAACTCTGATTTTGTTCACTGGAATAAATCATGGCAATTAAGTAAATATGCATATGTTTGTAAATCCTGTACCGTGATTTAAAAATATGAAGAGCATTGCAGAGTAACTCTCCTGTTGTTGTTGCTGATGCCCCCACCGCTCTGGTAGCTACCACTGCTTCTGGCTGAGGCTTAGAGAAGAAGACACTCTCCCACCTCCCGCCCGCCCACCAGCTCTGCCTCTGCCCTCCCTGATAATTGGGAGGGCATTTTTAAAACTTTCTTTCAGACAAGCTTCTATTTTAAAAACAAGCCTTGTTCATGCAGCAGCAGCAATGAGAGAGTGTGTGTGTGTAGGGTAAAAGAGGGGCAGATAACATCTGCAAGATCTGTGCCTTTAAGGCTGTCGATGGACAGAATTCAGAGAAGCAGTGAAAGGAGAGGCCAAGAAGCAGTTGTGGGGCAGGCATTGGGCTGCCTTCTTGCAGGGATGTAGGCAGTGGTGGGATCCAAACATTTTAGTAACAGGTTCCCATGGTGGTGGGATTCAAACAGTGGTGTAGCGCCAATGGGGCTGGGCGGAGCACGACGGGGACGGGGACGTGGCCGGGCATTCTGGGGGCGGAGCATGAATAATTTCTCTGTTACTGTGAAAAACTCTTACTGTAAAAAAAAGTTCCTAATTTCCAGCTGGTATCTTTCTGTCCATAATTTAAACTCATTATAGCAAGTCCTATCATCTACTGCCAACAGAAACAACTACTTCTCCTCGAATTGACAGCCTGTCAAATACTTAATACTTTAAAATACTTAATTTTGTTTCTAGAAATCAAAAGAAGGATACTTTCCTTAAACAAGGAACTTTACCATATTTCTAAAACATGTTTTTAAAACAGCCCAACAGGGAGAATTATCCCGTTTTCTACCTTCGCTAACCAGCCACATAGGAAACAACAGGACTTTATGATTTTTGGACTTAATGGAATTTCTAATGGAAAATCAGACCCAATTAGTAACCCCCTCTCGGCACACACAAATAATTAGTAACCCACTCTTGGGAACTGGTGAGAACCTGCTGGATCCCACTTCTGGATGTAGGTTATCTGGATGTAGGGGGGTTGTTGGGTTCAAACCCCTCCCATCACATGTCCAGCTTGCTTGAAACAATGCATGGAATGGAACGGCTGGAAAGTTCTCAGTCACCGAACCCACCCCATAAAAAGCCAGAGAAGAGTCCTGAGGTAAGCAAGCATTTCCTGCAGAATTGCCTTTCAATGCTGTCTTCTAAGCTTTGAGGACGAGTGCCTTTGAACAAAGTGCTGAGATTCTGAGCATGCGGAATTGTGTGCCCAGATACCAGATTTGATGTTGGCATCACACTGATTACATACAACCCTGGCTGTAAACACATTGAAAGAACTGGAACTCATTAATATGAAACCATGAAATGCAATAAGTACAAGTCGCCATCCTAAAGCCCCACAGAATACTGTAGCAGTTGGATAGTACCACAGTCCAACAGAACTGAAGAACTGTACTGCAAGGGTTATGAGAAGAGAAAGATGGTCTTTAGTTTATGGGGCTCTCCCATCCTTTGGCCGTGGGAAATCATAGACATGGCTCTCCAGAATGTGAGTGTAACCTCCATCTGTGGGTTCTGTGGGGCAGAACTTGGAATGAGTTTGCAACAACAAATTTTAAAAACAAAATGGTTTACTTTCTTAACATATAACATATAACATCAACATTTAACATCACACTTCAGGGTCCTGTTCAGGTTGCATTTTCAAGGCCTTATATTTACAGCCTTCTGATATTGCTAAGTCTAATTCTTCTTTGCAAGTTGGTTGGCTCCTGAAGACTCCAAGGGCTTGGTGAACAGGATTCAACATGATGAAGGTTTCCAGGAGAACTCTCACCCATTACAAACATAAAAAACCCTTAACAAGGTGTTAAGGGCTTATACAACCAAGGTCTGAGTCTGGTAGCCTCGTCTCCTCCAACTACATGAGCTCTGCAGCCTTCTCCTGCTTTGGGTCTCCACCCCTTTCTGGGTCAACCCATTCTGAACATGGGGGTGACATGAGCACACAAACAGATTCCTTCCAGGTTCCTAGGAGAAAGGCTCTCCATCTTTGAGGGCCCAGACAAGTGAAAAGAATGGGGTGGCCACACCTTATTCTGAATTCATTAGTACAGGGATCCCCGAGGTCTTTGAGCCTGTGGGTGCCTTTAAAGTTCTAACATGGTGGGCACAACCCCCAAATGGCTGCTACAGGTGGTGGAGCCGTCCACAAAAAAGTGGCAAAAACAGGCAGCGACAACCACAAAATGGCTGCCACAGGAGGCAGAGCCAGCCACAAAATGCCAGGGAGTGAGATCGTGCACAATGTCTTCAAACATGAACATATTGTTCACTTTAAACATTATTGTTTAAAAATAGTTTCTTGTATACACACAGCTTATGCCCAGTCATGCAGCAAAGAGCCTTGTGCTGTGGTGGCAGCTGCTGCCAAAATAACTTTTTTTAGAAAGTCTGAATAGCAGATCAGATCTCCAAAGGCCAATCAGAAGCTGTGCTTGGCAGAAGTGTCACCTGGCTCAGCCCGCTTTCTAAAAACACCCAGTAAGCATCAGGAAAGGTTTCAATGGGCACCACGTTATGCACGCCTGCAGTATTATAATTTGGTTCTTTTTTTTTGTTTCAGAAATAAAACAGTTTTAGACTTTTTCTTCTTTCAGAACTGAAGAGATTATAGGCAGCGGCAATTGGGGGAAGGCCATTGAATCTGAGCCTCAAGTTCAGACGTTGAGAAGGAAAGTTCAAAACTTGCTGCATTTTTGGGATGAAAGGTGCCTTTTTATTTATTTTTAAAAACTTTTACCACTCCTAGGCCCCTTCCGCACACGCAAAATAATGTGTTTTCAAACCACTTTCACAACTGTTTGCAAGTGGATGTTGCTATTCCGCACAGCTTCAAAGAGCACTGAAAGCAGTTTGAAAGTGCATTATTCTGCATGTGTGGAATGAGCCCTATATACCAGATCTCTAGGCAGCCTTATTTGTTATCATGTGAGATTGTTACTTATTTTCATTATGGCTAAGAGCCTGAAGCTGGAAGTGGCCCTCTTTGACGGCCTGTGCATGGGATGGGAATGTGTATGTAGGATCGGGGAGCATTTTACAAGTTTATTCTGATCCCAGAGGAATGCTTCCTTTAAAGTGACTTACTTATGATCATAGATGGCATTCGTTTCACATTCCACTTTGGTCTGATGAGCTGGCCAGTGGATTGTGATAGTGGGGACTCTGCTTGCTGATCCTGAGCATTATCTTTGACCTCACAGCAGTGCAAGTGAGAGCCAGCGTGGCGTAGTGGTTAAGAGCAGGTGGGTTCTAATCTGGAGAACCGGGTTTGATTCCCCACTCCACCACCTGAGTGACA
Source organism: Sphaerodactylus townsendi (assembly GCF_021028975.2). NCBI lineage: Eukaryota > Metazoa > Chordata > Lepidosauria > Squamata > Sphaerodactylidae > Sphaerodactylus > Sphaerodactylus townsendi. The sequence continues at coordinate 10,225,615 of NC_059437.1, forward strand.
GAGGCTTATCTGGTGAACCAGATGTGTTTCCGCACGCCTACATTCCTGCTGGGCTAGTCACAGTTCTTCGGAACGCTCTCAGCCCCACCTACCTCAGAAGGTGTCTGTTGTGAGGAGAGGAAGGGGAAGGAACTTGTGAGCCACCTTGAGTCTTCTTACAGGAGAGAAAGGTGGCGTATAAATCCAAACTCCTCCTCCTCCTCCTCCTCCTCCTCCTCCTCTTCTTCTTCTTCTTCTTCTTCTTCTCCTCCTCCTCCTCCTCCTCCTCCTCCTCCTCCTCCTCCTCCTCCCCCAACGCAAGAACTTCATTGTCTAAAATAAACTGTCATCTTTCCCAACTACGGTGTTCCAATGACTTTCATTCCATAACAAACCCTATTGACTTAATTAACTTGAACAAGTGATATCCTTGCTTTTTGAAATGCTTTCTTTTGCTGCTGATAAATTTCAAGATTTCAGATTTTTTTGGTACAGATTTTTTTTTTACTTCTGAGATTTGCAGTTCAACAGACTCCCAGAGGTCTTGCAAAGAAATCCTCTGAAGAAAAGTTTCTGTTCTCTGTAAGGAAAATTTGGGTCGCATTAATGTCTTGGGTATAATCTACTCAGACTCTAACCTGTTAACTATTAGATATATTCAGATGAATGATGTGTACTGAGATTTTATGTAGGTAATTATTTTTAAAAGATACTCTTATTTTATAAGAGTATCCCCCCCTCCTACTTTGGAATGACTTGTGGGCTGTGATAAAGACCGATATGTCATCTGAAAATCTGCTATATAAGCAAGCATGGATCCTTATCTGGGTAGATAGTTATTTTTTATTCTATCTAAAACATTTTAAAACCACTTTCCCTCAAACATCAGGTATTCAAGCCAGAGAACAATAAAAACATATGCACCGTATTGCGCAGTGACAAGTCAGTGCAGGATTGCTGTGGGGATGACACTAGTTTGCCAACTCCAGGTTGGGAAATTCATGGAAATGTGGTGTATAGCTGGGGGTGGGGGGGGAGTTTGAAGAGCGCAAGGACCTCAGTGAGCTTAAAATTCCCAACCTCCAGGTAGAGATTGGAGATCTGGAAGCACAACTGATCTCCCATCATCAGAGATCAGTTTCCCTGGAAATGATGGCTGCTTTGGAGGGTGGACTCCAATGTTCCCTGTAATCTTCGTGGCTGCGCGACAATGCAGGCACCATATTGGTGCCATGCAGGTTAGACAGCCACCCAGCAGGGGGAGCTCTTGCGGGCAGCTTAGTTCTGCTCAGTGAGAGTGAGCGTCCATGCAACAGTATGGAAGCCTGAGAGAAACCATTGGTGGACTCTATGGCATTACACTTTGTTAAGGTTCCTCCCCAAACACTACCTTTCCCAGTTTCCACCCCCCCCCCATCCCAGAATTTCCCATCCCAAAGCTGACAACCCTTAGTATAGTGCCACAGAGTCCACACTCCAAAACTGCCATTTCCTTTGGGGGGAATGATCTCTGGAGTCTGAGGATCAATTGTCATTCTGGGAGATCTCCAGACACGAGTCAGAGGTTGGGTAAACATGTTCTATAAAAAATTAATCTCAAATCCGACCAGTCCAAGCAGAGCCAACATACATACTGACAATTTGCATGAACAAAGGAACACCAACAGTTAGTAATCCTTACCGGCAACATCTCCCATGCAGTGTACACTGTGCAGCCACCATACTGTTGCCAGAGAGAGCTCTTCCAGGTGGCTCAGGTCCATGCAGGACTATGAAATGCTGAGAGGGATTATTGCTTAGTCAGTGGTGGGATCCAAAAATTTTAGTAACAGGTTCCCATGGTGGTGGGATTCAAACAGTGGCGTAGCGCCAATGGGGCTGGGCGGGGCACTACGGGGGCATGGCCAGGCATTCACCCGGGGGGGTGGGAGGGCTTCTCCTGGAGTGGGGCTGTAGCAGGGAAACAGCCGCCATTAAGCTGCCGGAGTCCTTGAAGGCTGGAAACAAATTGCATCTAGTTACAGGCTGCCACACGCACGCCGGTGCACCTCCTGCTAGACTGCTTCAAGTTCTGCGTGCTACTGCTGAGAGGAGGGGCGTAACTAAGGCAAAAATCACATGGCAAAATCACCAACTAGTAACCCCCTCTCGGCACACACAAATAATTAGTAACCTACTCTCGGGAACCTGTGAGAACCTGCTGGATCCCACCTCTGCTTATGATGGTATCCAGTGTGGTGTAGTGGTTAAGAGCAGGTGGACTCTAAACTTGAGAACTGGGTTTGATTCCCCACTCCTTCACCTGAGAGGCAGAGGCTTATCTGGTGAACCAGATGTGTTTCTGCGTCCTACATTTTTGCTGGGTGACCTTGGGCTAGTGTCTGTTGTGGGGAGAGGAAGGGAAAGGAGCTTATAAGCCATCTTGAGTCTCCTTACAGGAGAGAAAGGTGGGGTCTAAAGCCGAACTCTTTTCTCCTCCTTCTATCCCATGTCAGCCATGTAGGAAAACTTCTGGAGGTGGGTATTCTTATCCCTGCCTTTCTAATCTCTTGCTGTGTGACAGTGCTAGGTTGGCAACCCTACATAGAGGTGTTTCCTTCAGTGGTGGGATCCAAACATTTTAGTAACAGGTTCCCATGGTGGCGGGATTCAAACAGTGGCGTAGCGCCAATGGGGCTGGGTGGGGCACGAGGGGGCGTGGCCGGGCATGAGGGGGCGGGGCATTAATAATGTCTCTGTTATTGTAAAAAACTCTTACTGTAAAAAAAAGTTCCTAATTTCCAGCTGGTATCTTTCTGTCCATCATAGTCCTATTATCTACTCCTCTAATTGTCAAATACTTAATACTTTCAAATACCTAATTTTGTTTCTAGAAATCAAAAGAAGGATACTTTCCTTAAACCAGGAACTTTACCATATTCCTAAAACATGTTTTTAAAACAGCCCAACAGGGAGAATTATCCCGTTTTCTACCTTCGCTAACCAGCCACATAGGAAACAACAGGGCTTCATGATTTTTGGACCTAATGGGATTTCTAACAGAGGCTCCTTCCGCACAAGCAGAATAATGCACTTTCAAACTGCTTTCAGTGCTCTTTGAAGCTGTGCAGAATGGCAAAATCCACTTGCAAACAGTTGTGAAAGTGGTTTGAAAACGCCTTATTTTGCGTGTGCGGAAGGGGCCAGAAAAGCGGACCCAATTAGTAACCCCCTCTCGGCACACACAAATAATTAGTAACCCACTCTCGGGAACCGGTGAGAACCGGCTGGATCCCACCTCTGGTTTCCTTACTGGAAATCGTGAAGCAATAAAATAGGAAATGGAAATTTGGGGAAAATTTTTAATCTTTTTTTTTTTTACGAACACGAGCTGAAATTTACTGCTTTGACAACATAAAATGCATCAGTTTTATCTTCTCTTGTAAGATGGTGCTATTGGGCACATTTATGAAATGTTTAAGTGTAACTGCCTCCGTTCTTTACAAGCAGAACCGCACATATGCTGGAAAGAGCGAGAGCTGCAAAACGCTGCACGCTAGGCTAACTTCACACATTTTTCTTCGTTTTTTTACCACCTGAGAAGAAGGGGGGGGGTGTTGAAAGTATTAAGCAGATTTTGCAGTAAACAAAACAGAGTCTCTTATTTAGACGGAAGCCGTCTCTCATGCAGTCACAATTGGGACATCAAGTTAACTTCATATCACTGAAAACACTGAACTATACTGTGTTATCGTGCACATTATAGCATATTCATAGTAGACAAAATTGCATATAAACAAATATATCTTGCAAAGTATATTGTGTATGTACATAGCATAAACACAACAATTATCCTTGTTTCATGCTGTAGATCACAAGTGTCAAACTCGCGGCGCTCCAGATGTTATGGACTACAGTTCCCATCATCCCCTGCCAGCATGATGCTGGCAGGGGATGATGGGAACTGTAGTCCATAACATCTGGAGGGCCGCGAGTTTGACACCTATGCTGTAGATCAGTGATGGCAAACCTTTTCGAGACCGAGTGCCCAAATTGCAACCCCAAACCCACTTATTTATCGCAAAGTGCCAATCCGGCAATTTAACCTGAATACTGAGGTTTTAGTTTAGAAAAAACAGTTGGCTCCGAGGTCGCATGTTACTCGGGAGTAAGCTTGGTGAAGCAACTGTGCAACGCTTCGAATGGATGAATCACGACCCTAGGAGAGTTTACTCAGAAGCAAGCCCCATTGCCAGCAACTGAGCTTACTCCCAGGTAAAGGATCATGCCCAGGCCAGCCTAGAGGTGTCTGTGTGTGGGAGGTGATATTCCGCCCCCCCCCCCCCATGATGAACTCTGTGCACGTGTGCTCACAGAAAGGGCTCTGAGTGCCACCTCTGGCACAGGTGCCAGAGGTGGCACTCAGAGCCCTTTCTGTGGGCACATAGGTTCACCACCACTGCTGTAGATGGTCCTACATACATCTGTGACAAGAATGGATAGAGGAGAGTGATGAAAATGATTCGGGCCTGGTGATCAAGTCCTACGAGGGAAGGTTCAGTCTGGAGAAGGGGAGGTTGAGAGGGGACACGATTGCTCCTTACATATTTGAAAGGCTGTCACTTAGAGGAGGATTGGGAGCTGTTCCTGTTGGCAGCAGAAGACAGGACTCGAAATAATGGGTATAAATGACAGGTGGAAAGGTACCAGCTGGACATTAGGATTTTCTTTTTTACAGTGAGAGTAGTTCAGGAGTGGGAATCAGCTGCCTAGGGAGGTAGTGAACTCACCCTTATTGGCTGTCTTCAAATAGTGGCCGGACAAACACTTATCAGGCATGCTTTAGGTAGAGTTAGACCTTCCCTCTTTGAGCATTTCAGCTCTCGTTGCCACCTCCTCTGCTTTTTTTACAGCTAAATTACAGGCTGGTGAATCCATTCATGGACCAGCTCAACGTCACACGTTGGCCCCTTCCGCACATGCAGAATAATGCACTTTCAATCCGCTTTAAATGCACTTTGAAGCTGGATTTGACTGCGCGGAATAGCAAAATCCACTTTCAAACAATTGTGGAAGTGGACTGAAAGTGCATTATTCTGCATGTGCGGAAGGGGCCATTATTTCTGCCCCAGTTGGTGCTACTCCAGAGACAATGACTTCTTTTTTTTTTTTGCCATTTGTTTTATATAGATTTAAAAAGATGGCCACAATGGAGCTCTTAAATGATCCATCTCTTCCATTTACATCAGCGGGATTTAGAAGCGCATCATGTTGGCTGCGTGGTATCCTACATTTTAGGACTGGTATATCCACAGGGGTTTTAATAATTTATTATAAGTATATCGCACCGACTATCATTAGGAATGCTACTGTGTTTCACTGCCCACTGTTTAGACTCAAATGTCCCTGTTTTGTTTCTACTTGTCCCTTTTCCAAAGTGTACACGTAAGCCTTTTTAAAATGCCCTTTTCATTTTCTTCTTCATTTTTAAATTGTGTGTGTATTGATGGTTTATATATTATGCCCTTCAAAGAAATAAATCAGGACCACCAGTACTTAAAATATTTTAATGCCCTTCTATTTTAACAACTGGGGCCCTGCTGTTCCCTATTAGGGAAGTTTAACTATTGGACGCCATCTATTGCTGTTGTTGTTGTTTGACATGTTTTATGATTGGACGCTGTATTTTAATGTATACCGTCACCATTGTATGATGTGTTGATGTGTGCTTTTATTTTTCTGTTGTAAACCGCCCTGAGCCCTCTGGGGGAGGGTGGTATATAAGTTTAATAATAAATAAATAAAAATAAAAAATAATATTTATTTATCACAGTTATACGCTGCCACAAGCAAGGCTCAGGAGCAGTGATGGGATTCAGCCGGTTCGCACCACTTCGGCAGAACCGGTTGTTAAAATCGTGCTCTTAAGCAACCTGTTGTTAAATTATTTGAATCCCACCACTGTTCAGGAGGGCTGGCATCAAAATGAAACACAACTCAGTAGTCTTAAATGCAACAACAACTACAAATATATAACACAATTTAAAACTGATTGTATCAATCTACTATTGAATATGGTGTATCTAACAATCCAACAAGTATCTGGTGAAAACAATACAAGAGTCACAAGGCATATGCAGTAACTAATTGGAAGGTCCTGCACGACATGCATATCCTCTGGAGAGCCAGTGTAGTGTTGTGGTTTAGACTCTAATCTGGATAACTGGGTTTGAATCTCTGCTCCTCCACATGAGTGGCGGACTCTTACCCGGTGAACTGTATTTGTTTTCCCATTCCTACACACAAAGCCTGCTGGGTGACCTTGGGCTAGTCACACTTCATTCAGAACTCTTTCAGCTCCACCTACTTCACAAGGTGTCTGTTGTGGAGAGAGGAGGAGGAGTTTGCAAGCCATTTGGGGACTCCTTACAGGAGAGAAAGGTGGGATATAAATTCAAACTCTTCAAATTGTTTTTCAAAAGCATTCCACCAGGATGGAGCTGTACAGAAAAGGCCATTGCCTTGGTAAAGGAGAGGCAAGAGGGCAGGATGCTAGGTAGATTTGGGATCTGAGCTTTCCTTGGAGCTGTCCCACTCTGCAGAGAAGGGGAATCCTCTTGAGATTACGCAGCTGCCTGTCAGAGACAGGAAAATAAGACTTCTCTCAGAGAGCAGAAGGATTGAGCACTGCTCTTTTGATTGTTCACAGGTGCGGGCTTGAAAAAAGGTTATCCAATATAATAACCTATCCAGAGGTTATATTGCCCTGTACATTATTTAGTGAAGTGTCCTATATTGCTTTGTGTAGCACAATAGAGAGTACATATTTATTTGTAATTTTTTCATTGTCTGATCTGGTGCCCAGAGTTTGTAAGAGGCATCTATAAAAAATTCTGGTTTGTAGACAGAACAAAAATTGAGAATATATCATTTTCAATTTTTCTGCTTATTGATAACATTACTCAGTCTTCTGGAATATCTTGTCCTTAGTTATTGCCTAAAATAAAGTATGAAATAGATTATCATCATCATCATCATCATCGTCATCATCATCATCATTATTATTGATACAAAACAGTTATACACAGCAAACAAGATCAATATGCTGGATTTTGTATTACATCACACGTCGGACACTTCCCAAGCATCTAGGACTGTGTGATGTATCGACGAATAATGCGTGCAGAGCCGAGTAGGGTGGCCTTTTGCAGCCGGGAGGGATTATACATGGTGATTTTGTCAGCGCCTGCATTGTTTTGTAAGTCAAGCTCAGCTTTCAAGATCTTTAGGCACTGCACCCAGTGTGCCGATCACCACTGGGACCACCTTTACTGGTTTGTGCCAGAGTCTTTGTAGTTCAATCCTTAAATAGCCACGCTTTTGGGGTTCCGATTTATGGTAGCAGTTCATGACAGTTCGATTCTCTGACACTGAAAATTTCTGCCGCTTTTGTAGTTGTTTTGCTTCCAGTTGCCCTGCAGGCCCATGCCCTGGTTGCTCAGCAATGGGTCCTGGTTCCTGTAGCCCACTTGTCGACGGATGCCCAGGTTCACCTCGGTAAAGCACCACGCTGGCCATGTCCTTATTATCCTGGGCGACGCAATTACCTAATGAGCCAGTATATAGACTTCTTTTGAGTTTGTTTTACACCATATTTTAATGGGTTGGGTGCACTTAGTCCTTCTCCTCAACTGAGACCACTCTGGAAGGAGTTGAACCTGCTGGTAGCTTCTGTGCAGACCTCACCACCAGCACAGCTCTCAACATCACAGAAGCAGTTAAGCCCCCTCGCCTAAAATGACAAGGCGGCACCCGGTGGGGGGATCATCATCATCATCATCATCATCATCATCATCATCATCATCATCATCATCATCATCATCATCATCATCATCATCATCATCATCATCATCATTATTATTATTATTATACACATAACAACACAGCACAAGTGTCTGGAATTCATCTCTGAATATCGAGTCCTTCCCAAGGAGCTAGGATATTAGAGGTATTTGCGTAGAATATGTGCAGTTCCTAGAAGTGCTGCTTTCTGCAGCATGTGGACTGATGTTCTGTCCAAGTTTAGGCTTTCCAGATGTTTTGCAAGATTTCTTGGGATTCCTCCTAGATCAGTGATGGCGAACCTATGGCACGGGTGCCAGAGGTGGCACTCGGAGCCCTCTCTGTGGGCATGCGCACACAGAGTTCATAATGAGGGGGGCGGAAAATCACACACACACCCCACACACACACACATCTAGGCTGGCCTGGGCCACTGAGCACGACGTGCGCACACCGCAGTGAGCAGGAAGGACTCGGCTGGCGGGCCTGTGCTCCATGTGGCTGCTTCCTGGGGGAAGCAGAGGAGGCAGAGATGCTAGAGAGGCACAGAGTGGTGCACGCGGACCTTCCTGGTGGCTAGAGCAGGCTGGCCCCTGCTCGAGCGGGTGGGGTAGAGGAAGAGAGAGCCAACCGGTTTTTTCTAAACTAAAACCTCAGCATTCAGGTTAAATTGCCAGGTTAGCACTTTGTGATAAATAAGTGGGGTTTGGGTTGCAATTTGGGCACTCGGTCTCAAAAAGGTTCACCATCACTGTCCTAGATCACCGACTACTAGTGGGATTACTGTTGTTCTTTTTTGCCACAATCGTTCAACTTCAATTTGTAGGTCCTTGTATTTTGTGATCTTTTCCAGCTCTTTGTCCTCTACCCTGCTGTCAAGTGGCACAGCAACATCTATGATCCAAACATGTTTTTTCTCTATCACTGTTATGTCTGGGGTGTTGTGTGCCAGGTGTCTGTCTGTCTGTCTTCTAAAGTCCCAGAGTATTTTTTTTGCTTCCTTCATTTTCTGTGGTCTCTCTCTGGCCTTGTGCCTCGCATCTTCCAGGTCTTGCTACAGGGCAGGCTGCACTTTTTGCAAAGGTTCCAGTGCACCATTGCTGCTAGCCTATTGTGACATTCGAGATAGTCAGTTTGGGCTATTTTCTTACAACAGCAGATGATGTGCTTCACGGTTTCATCACCCTCTTTGCAGAGACGGCACTTTGGGTCATTGTAGGACTTTTTGATTCGTGTCTTTATTGCATTTGTCCATAATGCTTGCTCCTGGGCAGCAAAAATCAGGCCTTCAGTTTCCTTCTTTAGAGTTCCCCTTCTGAGCCACTCCCATGTTTGCTTGCTGTCAACCTTCCCTTCAATGTTCTTAAAGTACTGCCCATGGAGTGGCTTGTTTAGCCACTGCTCCTTCATCATCATCATCATCATCATCATCATCATCATCATCATCATCATCATCATCATCATCATCATCATCATCATCATCATCATCATCATCATCATTATTATTGAAGTTATCAGGTTTGGTTAGACCTGTACCCACCTGGAGGCTGGTGTCCCCTTCGGGGATCGGGCGGTATAAAAGCCGAATAAATAAATAAATAAATAAATAAATAAATAAATAAATAAATAAATAAATAAATAAATAAATAAATAAATAAATAAATAAATAGTCTAGGAGGGACTCCTCTACGACATTGTGGTAAAAGTGTTTTCAAAAACAACTTTATTCTGTTCTAAAGATCTCCTTTTTATAGGATGTTCAAACTGTCCTCCATGCCTGCTCTACATCGCTCTGAACATACATAACCATCTGTGTGACTGCATGAAGGGGTATATCTGCCAGACTGGCCAACCTAGGTCACTTCTGTAGGCAGAAAAGCGCATTCATTCATTCAATCATTCATTCATTCATTCATTCATTCATTCATTCATTCATTCATTCAATTTATATACTGCCCTCCCCCATAGGGCTCAGAGCGGTTCACATCAATAAATACATTAAAAGAATAACAACTACCAAAATCACTAAAACATTCCACCCGCACAGAAAATTAAAACATATTTCATTGATGGAATCAGAATTATCTGTTTTGTTCCCCTTCCCTCTCTTCCCTGTGCCCATGGGAGGCCAGATATTATTTATAGTGAATATCCGATGTTATTCCAACCCCTGGTTTTCCATAATTGAAGAAAAAATGGCCTCTATTGGACTGTCAGTGGATTCACTTTGCCCTTTGTCCTATTCAGAAGCTTTTAGAAAATTAAAAGGTCAACTATTGGATAGAGAGTTCTCTACCCTAATCACCGCAGCCAAGAAAACGTGCTCCCCCTGTATTTTTCTCTCCCATTTGAACGGGGCCATTTGGCACACTACCTGTATTGCTTAATAAACCCTGTTCAAAGGAGAGCCATAATGCTCGCCAGGTTTAATGTTATGCCTTCTGCCTTGTTACATGGCAGATTTAATAAGCAAGAAAAGGCTAAACGATTGTGTCCATGTAACGATGGCTCAGTTGAATCTCTGACCCACCAATTACTACATTGTCTCAGATTCAAGGAAATCAGATCCAAGTACGTGAATCTCACTCCTTTACATTTACCCGATCTCCCCGATTTAATTAGATTACACTACTTGTTGGACAACACTGATCCTTCTCTCTATATGATAGTGGCAGACGTTCTCCTGGAAATTACTAAACGGCAGTAGATTTCCTTCGACCTAACATTTACTTCCTGTATTGTATATGCTTTTTAATCCGTTTTTTATTATTGTTGTACTGTTGTCTATGCCAATAAAGGCTTGCTAATTAATATTTGAATATCCGATGTTACCCCGGCTGGCCAAATGCCTGGCAGGACAGGTCCATTTTGCAGGCCCTGCGGAAACTCTGTATGTCCCGCAGGGCCCGGATCTCACCTGGCAGCCTGTTCCACCAAGTAGGGGCCAGGGCTGTAAAAGCGACTCATTTGCTACTCGTAAAGATAGCTTTGGCTTTGGCTTTTGCTTGGTAAAATCAAGGTGTACCTCATAGCACACCTAGCAATGACCTTTTTAATCTTTTTCACCCTAACTTTATTTGGGCTGTAGACATCATTTACCTCAGTGAGCTTTCTCCTCAGACCTGCTGTCTATTGACCTGGCACTTATCCTACTCGTGCCATCGTTGCTTTGGTGACCACAACATTATTACATGTCAGGCAGGAGGGGGAAAATCTATCTTATGATGTCTGTTGACAAATGACTATATTCTTTCCCGCTGAGTGTGAGGTGTTAATGTTGCTAAACGGCTTGAAATATTACTCTGGAGTAGCCTGCTGGCCATTTGTAGGTGACATATCTTGGGACATGGGAAGGGGGGGGCTGGCTTCATTTCCTAGCTTTTTTCCAAGGATGGGGGGGGGGGTAGACATCCATAAATTACAACGGAGGACAAAGCAGAAGCTAACAGTGGAAAATTAGGCCCAAAGGCAAAATAATTACATATACAGCCTTTAGCAGTGAGGGAGAAAGCCATCAATCAGCCCCCAATTATTCACTAGTTAATCAGTTCTGCCCTTCCTTTATTGAAGGGTTACAGTGTAATTAAGTTGGCAGCATCCTTTTAATTCATCAAACATACAACACATGGCAGTATTTGTGACAGTCAAGGGATAGCACCTTTGTGCCGCTGACCCCTGGCGCTGCTGCAGGAAAGGAGAAAAACTTCAGAGGTAAGGGGAGGATATTTATGCAAAGGCACGCTGCAAGGCGAGGGAGCTTTGGAGGCAACTAAAACAAACAGAGGCTATGTAATGCTGGGACCGGGACAGGGGGACACTCAGAAGTCCCTGCCAAGCAAAAGCTGAAGGATTTGTGTGCACAGATCCACCAGAGAGTTTCTTCTCCCGAACCAGGGAACATTATTTAAAAATCTGATTCGATTCGTCCCCAAATTATTTTAATAACAGGCACATATCGGCAGTGAAGAGGATAGGCTTGCATCCAAGAGGTGCGGAAATCTATCTCATGTCTTCCAAGAATAAGGTGACCAGATTTTTACTATTGAAAAGCGGGGGGCATGCACACTGCCTTTTGTGCTGTGCTCCCCGGTCAGGAAATAGGGAAGAGCTCCAGAAGGCACTGCGGCAGCCGCACTGCCTTCTGGGGCGCTTCCCTGTTTCCTGACAAGGAGTGCCGCCGCAGGAGCACATTGCCTAATCGGGACAATGTCAAAGCCCGGCGGGACGCGGGACACATCGCGCAAAAGCGTGAGTGTCCCGCGAAAATCGGGACGGCTGGTCACCTTATCCAAGAACTCACTAGATAGCATTGGCAAATTGCTCTTTCAGCCTCTACCCTCCCATTGACACTAAGGGGTTAACAACACTAGTCTTCATTACAGGACCAGTATAAAGAGAATGCTGGGATAAAAGGCCTTTTCTGCACACTGCCCTTACCTCATTTTGAAGGTGTTTTTGATTGCATCATTTTTTATGATGTTTGTCCACACTCCCCTCATATCTTGGCGGCCATCTTTTTTGTTTTTGTTTTTGTTTTGCACGCATGCACTGTGGCGATGATTGATAGTATCGCTGATTCAGTGATCCCCAAGAACAGAGGGAGGAAAAGAGAGCGCAAGTTATAAAAATAAGAGGAGAGGGGTGAAGCAGTTGGGTGAGGTGATGGAAAAAATGCGGACCACGTGCCAAAGGGGAAGTTGGGTGACCAGGCAGGGGACCTGGATAATGGCCAGGCTTTTTGGTGGGGAAAAATGTCAGTATGATCTCACTGTGGGGGAAGCTAGCGCAGAAATGTTTCAGGGGAAAAGATTGTAAAAGTGTTTTCAAAAACAACGAAACAAAAGTTGGTTGGAAATGAAGGAAAAAATAGTGTAGCTCATCAATACATGTTAAATGTATTTGGCACAGGAATTTTTCAGTCTAGAAAAATGTTGCCTGGGCCCGGTGGGAAATTCCCCATCCCAGCCCCAGTCCCTCAGGAATTTAAGGAGGAGGAGCAGAGGTGGGATCTAGCAGGTTCTCACAGGTTCCCAAGAGGAGGTTACTAATTATTTGTGTGTGCCGAGAGGGGGTTACTAATGGGTGATTTTGCCATGTGATTTTTGCCTTAGTTACGCCCCTCCTCTCAGCAGTATGGCGCAGAACTTGAAGCAGTCTAGCAGGAGGTGCACCGGCGTGCGTGGCAGCCTGCGCCTGCGTGCATTCGTTTCCCGCCCAAGGACTGGCGCAGCGGCTGCGTCCTTTCCACAGCCCCTCCCAGGAATGCCCCACCCCCGGAATGCCCGGCCACGCCCCTGTCGTGCCCCGTCCAGCCCCATTGGTCCTACACCACAGTTTGAATCCCACCACCATGGGAACCTGTTACTAAAATTTTTGGATCCCACCACTGAGGAGGGAAAAATGTTCCATCCTAGGAATTTTCCCTAGTCTCTACGGTCTTTATCCAGATGTTACCTCACATCCTCCCCAAACTGCACCTTCCCTAGGCTTTGCCCCCAGACTTCCTGTCATTTTCCTAGGCACTGTTGGGAACCCTAAAGGTAATCCCCCTTTCTCCACACACCACAGTCTTAGTCCACATTGGGACCACACGTGCCTGGGAAGCCCAGATCAGCCAGACTACATTGGTCCACCCAACTCAGGGACAGACCCAGGACACGTGTAATGTGCAGTTGAGCACCAAGTAAACATTTGTCAGAAGGAGTGATTGATATACATCCTCCTTTTTGGCATTTGTTTCCTACAATTTTCATGTAATGCGACTAGTAGGAGCAACTTTATGCTCCACTTTTGATTGCAAAACTTTATTACTTATTTTGGTTCAGTAAGCATCCAGTTGCCTCCAAGGGGAAAAAAAGTATCCCAAATTGTCATCAACTTGTCATAACTCAAGGCAACACAATCGTGACATGATATAATTTTATGCAATGTGATTTCCCCGAACGGTTATCAAGGGCCATTGGATACCGTCTGCCGGTGTTATGTTCTTGAATAGTCTGAGCCAAAATCTGCGGCTGATTATCATACAGCGTGCATCTAAAAACGCCCACATGCTCTGCAGATTTGTTGGTAAACAAGACACAGCAGCCTACACAGAAATGAAGGTTGGGATTGTGATGGGCACTCTGTTCATAAAACAAACCACCTTTGCTTCTCTGCACGTGTTTATTCAATCTTTTGCACAAGCGGTTGTGCAAGAGAAAATGCATAATAGGACATTGAGTTGTGAAAAAACACCTGAAGGAAGGATTCTTGGGATGCTCATCTAACTTTTCTCACACACTGTTCTTGAACACATGGTTTATGTATGTATGTATGTATGTATGTATGTATGTATGTATGTATGTATGTATGTATGTATGTATGTATGTATGTATGTATGTATGTATGTATGTATGTATAAATTTTATTGTTTGTAGCAGGCCATTACAATATCTATCTATCTATCTATCTATCTATCTATCTAT